>NC_054485.1:5437434-5487434 GCF_017639515.1 Carcharodon carcharias
AGGTGACAGTGCCGGGGGGGAGGTGACAGTGCAGGGGGGGAGGTGACAGTGCCGGGGGGGAGGTGACAGTGCCGGGGGGGAGGTGACAGTGCAGGGGGGGAGGTGACAGTGCCGGGGGGGAGGTGACAGTGCAGGGGGGGAGGTGATAGTGCGGGGGGGGGAGGTGATAGTGCGGGGGAGGAGGTGACAGTGCAGGGGAGGAGGTGACAGTGCCGGGGGGGAGGTGACAGTGCGGGGGGGGAGGTGACCGTGCGGGGGGGAGGTGATAGTGCGGGGGGGAGGTGACAGTGCGGGGGGGAGGTGACAGTGCCGGGGGGGAGGTGATAGTGTGGGGGGGAGGTGACAGTGCCGGGGGGGAGGTGACAGTGCCGGGGGGGAGGTGACAGTGCCGGGGGGGAGGTGATAGTGCGGGGGGGAGGTGACAGTGCGGGGGGGAGGTGACAGTGCGGGGGGGAGGTGACAGTGCCGGGGGGGAGGTGACAATGCAGGGGAGGAGGTGACAGTGCAGGGGAGGAGGTGATAGTGCCGGGGGGGGAGGTGCTTGTCCGCGAGGATGGGAGGAGGGGCCCCCCCCCCCACTTGACCAAGTGTGCGTGGGAGGAGGTAGTGGAGGTCGTGAGCTCCCACAATATGGTGTGGTGCTCATGGAACCAGAGCCGCAAGCACTTCAACGACCTGCCGCTAACAGGAAGGGTGAGTAACATGTTGGCATCGTTCACTGCACCCATCATGTAACCTTCTTCCCCGCTGGCGCCCCACCCACGTCTGAGTGGCCTGAGTGCAATGGGTCAGTGACGGCCTGTGTCCTTGGCTGGGCGTCCCAGCAGACATTCCCTTTGTGTTCGTCAGCCTGAGAGAGTTGGTGATGAAATGGGTTCTGCACATGCAGCATATGGTGGACTGAGACCCACACGATTGTGGTGGGGGCAACCAGGAGGATCTGTACCCAGGCGCAGTGCTCCAACTCCAGGACATGCGGAAGTCAGGGCGATGATATGGTGGGAGGGAATCTTCAAGGTGGTGTGGAAAAGATGGATCTGCTGTCCTCTGCGCTCCACATCATTGTGCCTCTTTGCAACGGCTGGTACAACTGTGTGTTCCCAATGGTGATGAAAGCAGCATGTGGCCAAGGGGGGAGCGGACACACCTGGCATATTTGTGTGAGTGTTCGGCAGCAGCGGGGTATGGAGGCATTGGACCCCTGCAATGGCCAACTGGGTTTGGGTTGGGCCGGCCACGAGGAGATTCACGGTACAAGTATCACTTATCAATGCTCTTTTCTCATTTCCAAGAGAAGAATTCTCACCACATTGCCGAGCGGGTGAGGACTGGCGATGGGCCAGCCCAGGTGGTGCTGCTTAGCCGCTTCGAGCAGGAGGTCCTCAACCTGGGGAGGCGCCACATGCCCAGGTCCACCCGAGCCAGAGAGGCTGGGGTTCCACGGGCAGGTATGTGTGGTCAGCACTCACGCCACCAATCGTCTCCTAACAGCCATGGCAGTGCTGATCGTTGAGTGAGTGATGTAACCGAGTGATGGGCTTGCCCATTGCGTGTGGAATGATGAGCGCATGGATGATCCAGGGGATAGGCATGTACATTGACATTGTCCGCAGGCTAACTGATCGAATTTCCTTCCTCTTCCTTTCAGGGCCGCGAGCAGGAGCAGCAGGGCCCTCCTCTGACACCTGAGGGCCATGAAGTTCCAACATCGGAAGCGTCACGCCAACTCTGCCAGGCAGGCACCTGGGCAGATACCAGCACCGCGGTGGGCATCAGATCTTTGGCTAGTGTCCCGGGGCACAGCGGTGAGGGCACTTCACAGTCGCTGGAGGAGCTGGCGGAGACAGAGAGTGCCCATGGGACTCACAGTTGGAGGACTGCAGGAGCCCGGGCACATGCTCAGTCCATCGCTGCTGACGAGCCTCTGGAGTCGTCGGCGACGCAGCCAACTGATGAGATGCGGCTGGGTGTGCGGGACCATCTAGTGGAGATACATGAGGCTGTGCTTGGCTCGGTGTCAGTGCTGGAGGAGTCTATCTGGACCATGGCCAATGCATTGAGACTCGTGGCTGAGCGCCAAGCTTCCTCCACGGAGAGAGTGGCGACTCTCATGGAGAGGCAGCTCCAGGGACAGGATCAGGGGTCCCTGGGGTTGTGCTCAGACCTGCAATAGCTCACAGCAACATTGACCTCAGGTGGTCAGTGCCCGTGTGGGCAGTGCTTTGGGCACCAGGTATCCCACCTCGGTGCCCATCCATCTACAGTGAGCAGGGATGGCCGAACAGACGTCACGTCAGCAGAGCAGCTGCCTGTCATCTCTGTGGGCACCTCTCAGGGCTCCGGATGAGGGCGGCAGCTCCTCTGCCAGTGACCGTGGCATCCGATGAGGCTGTGCCAACTGGGGAGATGGCAGCCACAGAGATAGCAGCTCCCTCCCAGGCGGGATCCACAGGCCAGAGGATGACCGCCAAGGTTATCGAGGCCAACAGGACATCAGAGAGAGCAGGCTGGCTCAGATACCACTGCCAGTGAGGGGGCACCACAAAGACGTAGCACCCGCAAACCTAAAATGAAGGCACCTCAGGCAGAGCCCGGGTTCATCACTGGTGGTTTTTGTTGGTCCCTCTATGAGTTCCTGCTGATTGTGTGTGAAGTGCAACACCATTTTATTCCTGTTAGGTTAAGAGACTTTTGTGAAAGTATTAAATTCATGTCATCTAAAATGGCTGGGGATGCCTCTTTTCTTGGGCAGGTGGATGGATTCCTGAGATGTTATGAGTGATTTGTGTGTCATTGACATTTATTGACTGGGCCCATCGTTAATGCTCCTATCCTGACCGATTTTGCACTAATGTCTCCAGTATGGAGGCTGCAGCCCAGGCTTGTGTTGGAGGTCCATATGTGCTGTGCTAGCTGAAGGTTCCTTGGATTAGAGCATCCCGGGTATCCCTGCCTCCCTGGAGCATGCCCAGGTCAGCCTGTGCCCCCTCATCATTTCTCTGTGTGTTCTCATCCTCGGACTCACTGCTGGACTCATCGAGCTCAGCCGCAGCCACTCCGTCTACATCATCTTCGTCCACTGGTGTTCTGCAGGGATCAGTGCTGGGACCTTTGCTGTTTGTAGTATACGTAAATGATTTGGAGGAAAATGTAACTGGGCTAATTAGTAAGTTTGCAGACAACACTAGGGTTGGAGGAGTTGCAGATAGTGAAGAGGATTGTCAAAGGATACAACGGGATATAGATTGGTTGGAGACTTGGGCGGAGAAATGGCAGATGGAGTTTAATCTGGACAAATGTGAGGTAATGCATTTTGGAAGGTCTAATACAGCCAGGAATTATACAGTAAATGGCAGAACCCTTAAGCGCATCGACGGGCAGAGGGATCTGGTGTATAGGTCCACAGGTCACTGAAAGTGGCCACGCAGGTGGATAAGGTAGTCAGGAAGGCATATGACATGCTTGCCTTCATTGGCAGGAGTATTGAGTATAAAAGCTGGGAAGTCATGCTGCCGCTGTATAGAACCTTGGTTAGGCTACACTTGGAATATTACATGCAATCCTGGTCACCATATTGCCAGAAGGATATGGAGGCATTGGAGAGGGTGCAGAGGAGGTTTACCAGGATGCTGCCTGGTCTGGAGGTTATTGGCTATGAGGAGAGGTTGGAGAAACTCGGATTGTTCTCACTAGAGCAACGGAGATTAAGGGGCGACTTGATAGAAGTTTACAAAATTATGAGTGGCATGGACAGAATAGATAGTCAGAAGCTTTTTCCCAGGGTGGAAGAGTCAATTACTAGGGGACATAGGTTTAAGGTGAGAGGAGAAAACTATAGAGGAGATGTGCGGGGCACGTTTTTTACGCAGAGGGTAGTGAGTGTCTGGAATTCGCTGCCAGAGGAGGTGGTGGAAGCAGGTACGATAGTGGTGTTTAAGAGGCAGCTTGACAAATGCATGAATAGGATGGGAATAGAGGGATACGGACCCCGGAAGTGCAAAATGTTTTAGTTGACCGGCAATATGATCGGCACAGGCTTGGAGGGCCGAAGGGCCTGTTCCTGTGCTGTACTTTTCTTTGTTCTTTGTTCACTGTGTCCCCCCCTTTGCAACGCAAGATTATGCAGAGTGCAGCATGCAACCATTATCAGCCAGACACGACCTGGGGAGTACTGGAGTGCCCCCCCTGAGCGGTCCAGGCGTCTGAAGCATATTTTGAGAAGACCGATGGCTCTCTCCACCACAGCCCTTGTATGCTGTGGCTCCTATTGTACCGCTGCTCAGCTTCTGTTCTTGGATGGTGGAGAGGCGTCATGAGCCACCTTCTGAGGGGATAGCCCTTGTCACCCAGCAGCCATCCATCCAGCCGGGCTGGAGCACTAAAGAGCCCCGGCACCTGGGAGTGTCTGAGGATGTAGGCGTCATGGGAGCTGCCTGGGTACCTTGCACAGACTTGTAGAATCAGCATCCTGTGGTCACACACTATCTGCACGTTCATGGAGTGGAAGCCCTTCCTGTTGACGAAGGCACCGGGCTCACCTGCTGGCGCCTTGATGGCCACATGTGTACATTCTATAGCACCCTGGACACGGGGGAAGCCAGCAATGGCCGTGAAGCCTCTGGCTCACTCTGTCTGTCCAGCCTCGTCCCAGCGGTAGTGGATGAAGGTCAATGTCCATCTGAACAGAGTGTCTGTAACCTGCTTGACACAAGTGTGGACAGCTGATTGGGAGACACTGCAAAGATCACCCACCGAGCCCTGGAAGGAGCCAGAGGCATAGATGTTGAGGGCAACTGTGACCTTCAGAGCTGCTGGCATGGGGTGTCCACCCACACAGTTAGGGGAGATCTCTGGGCCAATCATCTGACAGATATAGTTGACTGTCTCCTTTGACAGTCGGAGCCTCCTTCGGCACTGCACCTCAGACGTATTGAGGTAGCTGCTTCGCTGCCTGTAAACCCTGGCAGCAGGATAGTGGCGTCTTCTGCGGCCCCTTCCACCTTGGACAACCTCTTGGCTCTGCGCCCCTTGTGCCTGCGCCTGGTCTCCCAAAGGTGGCTCCCCTAGAGGCTGAATGTGCACTCCTGGCCTCCTCCCTCTCCTAGCCCTCCCTTCCTCCTCAGATGAGGAGCCTCCAGTGGGAGAGATCGCCTCCCATTCCCAGGCTTAGGGAGGCTTCCTGAAACCTAAGGTTATGAGCCCAGTCCAAGCAGCTGCTGTGCATTTTGAAATTTTCCAGCTCTCGCAGACAAATTTCAGTAATTTTTGTACAATAACTTTTAAACCTACAGGATCGTGACCCTACTGAGCCCTCTTCTCCCGCTCGTGGATGAGTTTATACAAATTTCTGCTACCCGCCTACCCGTTGTGCCCATGCGATGAGCTGAAGGTCGCACAGGAGGGGGAGTGGGGGGGGGTGGGCTCCCACAAAATCTCTGTCAATTGGAGCCTCAAGGGCCTTAAGTGGCCCGTTAATTAATGGCGGGATCGCAACGGACGTTGTTGCGCGCCTGCCCACCGAAATATCGCGATGGCGCGCGGTAAGGCTGGGACACTCGCCCCAACATCGCTGTGCTTCATTTTACACGTTGGCATGTGGGTCATGCGCCCCACACGTCAAACAGAAAATTCTGCTCTCACACACACACACACACCCACACACACACAGACACAGGCACACAGCCACAGGCACACACACACAGACACACACACACAGGCACAGACACACACACACACACAGACACACACACACAGACACAGGCACAGACACACAGACACACACACAGACACACACACACAGACACACAGACACACACACAAACACACACAGACACACACACACAGACACAGACACAGACACACATACACAGACACACACACACAGGCACAGACACACACACACACACACACACAGACACACACACACAGACACAGGCACAGACACACAAACACACACACACAGACACACAGACACACAGACACACACACACACACACAGACACAGGCACAAACACACACACACACACACACACAGACACACACACACAGACACAGACACACACATTCTCACACACACACACACAGACACAGACACACACAGACACATTCTCACACACACACACACACACACACAGACACACTCTCTCTCACACACACACACACACACACAGACACACTCTCACACACACACGCACACACAGACACACTCTCACACAAATACACACACACACACACAGACACACTCTCACACACACACAGACACACTCTTACACACACACACAGACACACTCTCACACACACACACGCACACAGACACACTCTCACACACACACACAGACACACTCTCACACACACACAGACACACTCTTACACACAAACACAGACACACTCTCTCACACACACATACACACACACACACAGACACACTCTCGCGCACACACACACACACACACACACACACAGACACACTCTCGCACACACACCAACTCTATTAAAAAGGTTTGTCACCCACTCTCAGGTTCATTGCTAAGTAATCTCCACTGGCTCTGAAGGTGTTTATATTGCTCAGTGGTTTTCAGAGTTGGTTGAAGTTGGTGTGTTTCACAGCAGTGGGTGCTGCACATGGAAAAGGCCTTGGTCCTATCTTCAAGGCTTCTGCTCCAGTCACCTGCTCCCAGTCTTGGGCGTATGTTACCAACCCTCTGCCTGCAGCATGAGAGTGAGATGGAACTGAAGTAGCAAAGAGGAAAAGCTGCTTGTAGCAGGAGAAGGGGGTGCAGGGATCTTAGCAAGAGGCTTTATCCTTATCCATGGGTCTTCTAAGCATATTTCTATCAATCTAAGCCAGGAACAATGTATGTGTCATCTGTGCTTTACAAAGTAGGTGGTTCCAGAACTCTGGCATCTCTGGCAAACAGACCTGCAGCCTGAGAGCAGGGCAAGGATGCTGCTTCCAGTAGCTTTGAAGGTGTCTGTGACCCTAGATTTCTGCATTGGGAACCTTCCAGGCTTCAACAGGTGGCCAAAATCTCCAAAATCTCTCAGTTCACCATCCACTGCCGCATGTGGCGACAGATGCTCTTTATAACAGGAGGGGGGGACTTCACCGTGTTTTCTCTGACCAGAGAGAAGCAGGAAGCATGTGCACATGGCTTTACCAGGGTAGTGGGCTTCCCCATAACGCAGAGTGTCATCGCCTGCACACACGTGGCTCTGCATCTAAGTGCTCTGGACACCTCCACAATCCTTAACTCTCTGGCAGGCTTGCCAAGGCACCATGCATTTCCATGTGCATACCCGCAGGCCCATTGAAGTCCTCAGGCTGAATTCTCTGCCGCAGAGCATCTGTACGACCTAGCCCTCTGAAGTGCTGGCACCCTTTCCCCTCATCCTGGCTGCAGACCATTCATGCCCAGTGACTCAAACGTATGGATCCCACCTCTATACTACCCCCTAAGGTACTAGCAGTGCCAGTTTCTGAACCAGTGGCTGCAGCTGTGAGATCAAGTGACGCTGCTTCTTCATCATCAGTATCCTGCTCCTCCTGTTCTTGCTCCTGTACCAGTGGCTGGCTGCTCTGATGGAAGTTCTTGGGTATTTGAAAGGAGAGAGGCACAAGGATAGGGTTGGGATGAGGGAAGGGGGGAAAGAAAGAGGTTCAAGCTCACACCATCTGCAGCTTATAACTCAGAGGATGAGGGGGAAGAGAGATGTGAGAATTTGGATTCAGTAGACAGTCTAGGCTATGGGAAATGCTGTTAGGCCTGTTGAAGGTTTACTCTCTGCTATCTAACTCTCTCCATCAGCTTCTAGGTGCATCTTAAATGTTCACAATGCTTTTGTTTCTCTGCTTGTCAGAATTTTCCAAATATTTATCACTCTAAGTAAGTAAGTTATGTTAAACAAAAACAAAAATACCTGGAAAAACTCAGCAGGTCTGACAGCATCTGCGGAGAGGAACACAGTTAACGTTTCAAGTCTGAATGACTCTTCATCAGAACTAAGGAATAATAGAAGAGAGGTGAAATATTGGCTGGTTTAAGGGTGGCGGTGGGGGGGGGGGAGGGGGGGTGGGGGTGGTGGTGGTGGCGGGCGGGTGGGACAGGTAGAGCTGGATAGAGGGCCAGTGATAGGTGGAGATAACCAAAGGATGTCATAGACAAAAGGACAAAGAGGTGTTGATGGTGGTGATATTACCTAAGAAATGTACTAAAGGGAACATTAAGGGTGAAAAGCAGAACGAGCAAGGTACAGATAGCCCTATTGGGGGTGGGGTGGCGGGGAATTGAAATAGGCTAAAAGGTAGAGATAAAACAATGGATGGAAATACATTTTAAAATAATGGAAATAGGTGGGGAAAAAAATCTATACAAATTATTGGAGAAAGGAGGATTGGAAAGGGGGTGGGGTTGGAGGAGAGAGTTCATGATCTAAAATTGTTGAATTCAATATTCAGTCTGGAAGGCTGTAAAGTGCCTAGTCGGAAGATGAGGTGCTGTTCCTCCAGTTTGCGTTGAGCTTCACTGGAACAATGCAGTAGGCCAAGGACGGACACGTGGGCCTGAGAGCAGGGTGGAGTGTTGAAGTAGCAAGTGACAGGGAGGTCTGGGTCATGCTTGCGGACAGACCAAACGTTTTCCGCAAAGCGGTCATCCAGTCTGCGTTTGGTCTCTCCAGTGTAGAGGAGACCACATTGGGAGCTGTGAATGCAGTAAACTAAATTGAGGGAAGTGTATAAGATAACATAAGTTATGTTGTTTGGTTCTAAATCATTTGAGGTGATATACTTCCCTTCTTTATACCATTGAATGTCTTATGCACCTTAATGAGGGCCTTCACCATTAACTGCCTTCCTACTGGGTTGTAGTTTCTCTAATTGTTCTTTACAACTCATCCCCTTAAGACTTCAATGCTGCTGCCCTCTTCTGCAGCCACTCCGATGTATGTAAATGTGCTCTTTGTGACAAGATGATTAGAATTGAATACAATGCTCCAGTAGAGATCAGAACTATGAATAACAAAGCCTTGTTAAAACACTGAAGATGGTGTAGCCTACTAGATCATGCCACTGAGCAATGTGAATTACTGTGATTTTGTACCTCTATAAAAAGTGGAGTGGGCTGTAGCATGAGAGCACTTGCTTTAAAATCCAAATTTGTGCCTCCCTGTCATACCATTGTTGATTGTTTTGTTCGCTCCTTTGTGGAGATAAGCAATGGGTTTGGAAGGGAATCTGAAATGGAAATGAAGGGTCCTTTGATCTTCCTGGAATCGGTGTGCTGGACTACTCGACTGTTAACGTAAACCTGTTTACCTCTTTATAATGGAAGAACAGTCTCAAAGACTGCAGGAGCCTAATTATCATCCTGAACATGAGTTGTGTGATATGATGGTGTGAAAATCCTATTTTCCCCTCATATGCCAGTTTCCCTATGCCGAACAGATTATGTGGCAGATGAGGCAATCTGTCCAATCTGCTGATAAGCCCCAGCTATTGGCACTCTAAGAAAGGTGTGCAATGATATGGTGCTTTAATGGTTTGCAGAAATGTCCCAGAATTATACAGAATTGCACAGAATACACAGTAGAGAAAAAGGCCATTTGACTCAGCTGGTCTGTACTGGTGCACATGAGTCTCCTCCCACTTTGACCACCCTGTCACAAAAACAAAAATAAAAATACCTGGAAAAACTCAGCAGGTCTGACAGCATCTGCGGAGAGGAACACAGTTAACATTTCGAGTCCGAATGACTCTTCATCAGAACTAAGGAAAAATAGGTTAAATATAAGCTGGTTTAAGGGGGGGTGGGAGAGGTAAAGCTGGTTAGAGGGCCAGTGATAGATGGAGATAGCCAAAGAATGTCATAGACAAAAGGACAAAGAGGTGTTGAAGGTGGTGATATTATCTAAGGAATGTACTAATTATGGGTAGAAAGCAGGACAAGCAAGGTACAGATAGCCCTAGTGGGGGTGGGGTGGGGGAAAGGGATCAAAATAGGCTAAAAGGTAGAGATAAAACAATAGATGGAAATACATTTAAAAATAATGGAAATGGGTGGGAAAAGAAAAATCTATATAAATTATTGGAAAAAAGGGGATCGGAAAGGGGGTGGGGATGGAGGAGAGAGTTCATGATCTAAAGTTGTTGAACTCAATATTCAGTACGGAAGGCTGTAAAGTGCCTAGTCGGAAGATGAGGTGCTGTTCCTCCAGTTTGAGTTGAGCTTCACTGGAACATTGCAGCAGGCCAAGGACGGACATGTGGGTATGAGAGCAGGGTGGAGTGTTGAAATGGCAAGTGACAGGGAGGTCTGGGTAATGCTTGAGGACAGACCGAAGGTGTTCTGCAAAGCGGTCACCCAGTCTGCGTTTGGTCTCTCCAATGTAGAGACCACCGCATTGGGAGCTGTGAATGCAGTTGACTAAATTGAGAGAAGTGCAAGTGAAATGGACTAGTAATCCAGAAACACAGGGTAATGCTCCAGCAACCCGGGTTTGAATCCCATCACGGTAGATGGTAGAATTTGAATTCATTAAAAAGTCTGATGATGACCATGAAACCATTGTCAATTGTTGTAAAAATCCATCTGGTTTACTAATGCCCTTTAGGGAAGGAAATTTGCCATCCTTACCTGGTCTGGCCTACATGTGACTCCAGACCCACAGCAACGTGGTTGACTCTTAAATGCCCTCTTAAATGATCTAGCAAGCCACTCAACCACTACAAAGTCACAAAAAGGAATGAAACCAGGTGGACAACCTGGCACTGACAATGGCAATCTCAGCCCTATTGACCCTCCAAAATTGAATAGTCAAGCAGCATCGTCACAGAATCATTCCTGACAGATAATGCCCCAGACACCACCATCACTATCTTGGGTGTGTCCGGTCCCACCGGCAGGACAGATCCAGCAGCAGTGGTGGCACAGTGGTATACAGTCGGGAGGAAGTTGCCCTGGGAGTTCTCAACATCGACTCTGGACCCCATGAAGTCTCATGGCATCAGGTCATACGTGGACAAGGAAACTTCCTGCTAATTACCATGTACTGCTCCCCTCAGCTGATGAATCAGTGCTCCTCCATGTTGAACACCACTTGGAAGGATTGCCTGGGCTCTGGAGCCATTGTTTCAGAGGCAGGTACATTATCTTTCCAAGTACAAGAAGGAGATAGAATCATCCATAAGCACATAGATCACATACTTGCCAGAGACACATTCCAACAATTAAACTGATTAATGTTGAACCATTGACTTCTGAAGTTTGTGATTGACTTAGAATAGACATTTCAGAAGAGTTGCCAAATGCCGAACAGCCCAGTTCTGATGATGTGTCTCACAGTGCAGCTGCCGATCCTGTTCAGGGACCTCCAGGGGTAGAGCTACACTGCTCTAGTCGTATAAAAAGAGAACCTCAGAAACTTGATTTTTAATCACCTGAAGTTGTATATATGTTTGCTGCATTGTTTAAATGTTTTTTCTGTAAAGAGTAATTGTAAAAAAACTAATGTGGAACTGAACGTAAAGACACTCCCTCCTGCCAATCATTGGTCATGTAACGTACTGTGGGGGCTCCCCCAGTCAGTGAGGTCTTAATGCGGGTGTGGTAATCTGATGTGTAATATACCTTTAAGAAGAATGTTCTCATAGAAGATCACGTGATCATATTATCCAATGTCAGAGTAGCGCGGGCTACTTTAGCAGTCTGTAATCGGTAATTAGGAGTCTAGAGTAAGAGTCTGTAATGTAGAGACAGGGCTTTAGTTGTAAATACACAAGTGTAGCTGCTGAGTTCTTTTGTAAATAAATAGAATGTGTTCTACATAAGAACTGTGTGCTGATCTGCTCTGTCTATGGTGCCAACTTGGTCATCTCGAAACAAGTATGCAACCTGGATCCATTAGTCCAACTAAACTAATGACCAACAAGGATCCAACAAACTGGCAACGAGGTGAAAAAGTAAGAAAAGACAAGGAAGGACAAAAAAAAGGCAAAGAAAAACAAGGAAGGAAATCAAGTGAACCAAAATCGGGCTGTACCTCGCACGGTAATTGTAAGTAGAATTTCCGTCCTATTCGCCGAAGCAGTCCCCTCGAAGCATGCCGCAGTTTGGAAGAGTTGATCCCTTTTGACCCAATGGTGGGCAATTGGTCTTAGCATGTTGAACACCTCACATTCTTTTTCCAAGCTAATGTCATTGCGGGGGAGGAGAAGAGGCGAGCAATCCTCTTATTCCCCGTGTGGGAATAAGACTTATGGATGGATCCAAAGTTTAATGCACCCAGTGCCTCGATGTGAAAAGTTTTGATGATTTAGTGAACCTTGTGAAGAATCATTACCAGCCCGAGCCCTCGGTAATGATGCAATGGTTCAAATTTAACTCAAGAAACAGAGCCCCGGAGAGACAGTTGCTTGTTAAGTGGCAAGTCTAAAATAGTTAACAGAATATTGCAAGTTTGGTACACCTATAAATGAAATGCTTAGAGATCGTTTGGTGTGAGGTATAGATGAAAATTTGATTCAGAAGAGACTACTGTCTGAAACCAATTTGGATTTTCAGAAGGCGCAGGAATTGGCACTGGGTATGGAAGGTGCAGTGAGGGGGCTGAAAGTCATCCAGGGAGCATAGAAATCCTCCATGTTGGGCAGGGAGCCCCAGCCAAAAAGGGCGTGAAAATGGGGAAATGGGCTCCCTGGTCAGGGTTTTCTTGAGTTGTTACAAATAACAATTCATGATTTGCACAAAGGACATTTAGCAAGGTTGAATATAGTGAATGAAGATGTTACATTTGTGTTCATTTTTGTGTTTAAGGAGGAATTCTGAGTTAAAAGCTTTCTTGAAAAGAATGCTAGCAACAGTATTGTGTATTGTTACTGATAACCTGCGTCTTGTAATAAGCCAGTTCTGTAGTTTATAATCTGAACAAGGAGCTAATGGCATTTATGGTTCCATTTTCTGAAGTGCAAAAGATTGAAAGAGGGGCACCTGTCAAATTGAGTTAGTTAATCTCAGTGACAATGTTTTCTGCTCAACCTGTCAACATTGTATAATGTGTGTGTGTAAGTTCTCAGTTCCATTAATGGGAAGTCAGAGCTCATTCACACAAGTGAGTCTTGAGCTTATGAGAAATATGAGTTAAAGTTAAAAGCTTAACAGCCTCATTAAATCAGTTATGATGGTTGATTCCATTTGTACTCAAGCACAATTTTTCCAAATCCCTTTAACATTTTCAGTACTGTCAGGGTTAAAGTTATGAAGGGTAGGCTCCTGCTGCAATTGCCTTCAATTACATCCTGTTAGACCACCTAACTTGTAAGACCGGGTGAGTCAAGCTGTAGAATAAAACTTTAAATCTAACATATATAATCACTGAATTCACTTAAAATAGGATATCAGACAAAAATAACAAACCACATGTTTCCCTCATCTTTCAGTCCTGACACTGTCAGCTCCTAATCATCACATAGCTTCTCAGACAGTTTTCAATCTTAACAAAAAAAGAAGCCTAAATTAATTGCATGAACACAAAGGCTGCAATGTGCCTTGAAGCTCATATAATGCCATTAGCCATTAATGATTCTTCCCCATCATTTTCTATCAGGCAAGCTGCCTTAGGAAGCACAACCAGTGCTGGTGACTTATACCAATGATTCAGAGAAGGCCCAAGGAGAGATTTCTATTGACCCTCGTGCCCTCTGTACTGCCTCATCAGCACTAGTGTAGCTCTGAAAATGGACCCAGATAAATTTATATCCAGCTATCTTCCCTCCCTGTTGGGTTTGGTGAATAATTTCAGTGATTCAGGACAGGAAATCAATTGCTGACTCTACCAGAACAATGGCAGGGCAGTGGACTCCTGCAAAGGGCATTTGAGTTGCTTTGCTTTAAAGACTGTTCACTACCATAAAATTGGCGAAATAATTTAAATTAAAAATACCCATTATTCTGAGTGATATTGGGAAATAACAATTTTATTGAGAGTTTCTACAAAATAATAATTAAATGCCGGATAAGAGCTATAAACCTGTACAACTTCATGACTATCTAAGGGCTTAGGTTGTCAACAATAATGTTCTAGCATGGAATCAGCCAAGCTGATGATCGGTAAGACATTTCTGGTTCTGCTAAAGAGCAGTTTTCTTCCAGTGTTACTTCATTTGAAAATGTTGCATATATTTATACAGTATAGTAACAGAATGATCACCTGGAAATAATATGCCAGGTATTTATAATTAAAATCTTATGTGTAGACACACTTCACACCCATGAACATTATTCCCTGTTGTGGTTTTTGGTAATGCTTTGAGTCAACATTTAACATTGAGTTTACTTTTGTAAGTATTTATAATGGTCATCATATGTAACCAGTTGCCTGTCACAATTTAATTGCAGTTCCATGCCACGAGTGACATTGTGATGTGAATGCCTCAGTTCGGTTTACTTCTACCGCCTTGTTTTTCCTCCACCTGATTTAAATTGTAAACTAATACCTGTTTTGAATTTTTAGTAAGATATATTTCTAATTTATATTTCCTACCTATTTTGAACTAATAATTTTTATACTGCTTTTCCACCCATTCCATGCTATCAACCATCTCCCACACAAAAAGCAAGAAAAATGGAAGGGGACACAGACAGAGCAATGTAAACAGGACACATGGGTGAGAGAGCAATCTCCCTTCGAATCTACCATGAGCAACAACATCGGCCAATACTCGAGTTCATTTGTAAAAAAGTGTTTAGCAATAGAATTCTATCGACAGTTTCACTGTAACTATGCAGCTTGCTGATTAACTGTGCATAGTGCCCTGGCATATGCATTGCCACAAATATATAAAGAATTTTTTTTTATATCATTTTGGTGACCACCTCCTTCAAAGTGCTGATTAATTTTTGCAGCCTGTGTCCTTGAAGCACGTGTGTCGTGTGTTCTCGGAGCACCCCAGCCCAGTTCTAGGGTTTTGTTGAATTAACAAGATAAGCTAAAGAACAAGATTCCTGTTCAACTGGAAAGGCACAGACATGGCCATATCTCCTGGAAGCATGAAGGTGAGCATTTATGAGGACAAGGACAATAGGAGAGAAAGCTGCAGCACATCTCGCCTCCATAAATAGAGAGTATTTATTGGGCATGGACTACCTAAGGGAAATGTGGAACAGGATAATTATTTTAAATAGGGCAAGGGAAATTTTGACAGGACAGCAGTGGTTCAGGTGATCCATTTTTAATCGCACGCAAGTAGATGTTTGGCAACAGCTTAAAACATTTCCTGCTCTTGAGCGGCCCTTTATTTGGAGAAAAACAAACAATTCGCTTGGTTTCAATCGATCACTATGCTCCGGATGTGTTAATGGCCCAGATTTATTAAGTTACTCCAGGGTTAGGGTAAAATATTATTTTTGATGTGAACTGAGATCATGCTCCTTTTTTAACAACAGGAGAATATGACAACAAAGGGTGACAGATGACTACTGGCGACTCATGGCCATATATACCTCACAGTACTTTCTGCTATAAAGAAAAAAAGAATGAAAAACTTGCATTTAAGTCATGTCTTTCATAACCACACGACATTGCAAAGTGCTTTGGAGTCGATGAAGTACTTTTGAAGTTACTGTTGTAATTAAGAGCTCCTACGCAGAGCAATGCGACAATGACCAGCTAACCTGCTTTTGTGATGTTGACTGGGGGAATAGATATCGGACGGGACACCACAGACCTACCTTGCTTCCCCAGCTGATGTGGCCCATGCAGCATTCTTCACTGATTCGGGAGGGAGCAGCTGTGTTCCGGGTGGACTCAGACACGTTGATCTGGTGCAATCCTGATGTCACACTACATGGTGAGGGGTGTGGGGGGAGGGGGAGGGGGGTTGTTGGCGGGGGCACCACAGCGGCAAAGAGAGGGGTGTGGGGAAGACGCTGGTATAGCAGCAATATCTAGTAACCTAGAGGCCCAGGCGAATGCTTCCGGGCCACGGATTCAAATCCCACCGTGGCCGCTGGCAGAATTTAAATTCAATTCATAATATGAAGCCAGTCTGGGTGGTGGTGACCATGATAACTTTAATCGGTTGTGGTTCACTAATGTCCATCAGGGAAGGAAATATGGCATCCTTACCGGGTCTGGACTACATGTGACACCAAACCCACACCAGTTGGGTTTGACTCTTAACTGGCCTCCGAAATGGCCCAGCAAGCCAATCAGTTCAAGGGCAATTAGGGACGGGCAGTAAATGATGGCCTCGCCAGAGACACCTGCATCCCATGACAAGAATAAAGAAGAGAAACCCAACCAGCTGATGTGACACCAGGGTACCAAAATTAGACAATGTTAATCATTTGTACTGTGGGTTGGATGATGTATTCTTAATCGAAGCTGTCAAACTTAACCTAGGATTTCTTGATGCCAAGTATGATATTGCTTGCTTCCTCGGTGCTCTCAGATATTATCCTTAGCAGTGTGGCCATGGAGAAAAGTACATTCTTGTAAATTCTTAAGTGCCATACATCAATAACAATTTATTGGGCCCGATGCTAATTTTTATTGTTTAAACCTTGTTCAAGAATAAGCCCCCTGTTCGAGTACAGAACGTGCATATCGGTTAATTTTAATGGGGAGTTCAAACCTGTTTGGAAATAGGGAATGGTGAATTAGCATAAATAACACAACAGCCTCCAGGTTCAAACTGAAATATTGCTGCACGTTATTTCAGGCAATGACGATGAATATGAAGTTAATGTGTAGATTGGAAGAATATTCTAAAAGGTATAGTTCTAAAGTTATTTGCAATCAACTAAACCAGGGGCATTTTACAAACCTGTTTGCCATAATTAAAGCCAGTTGTGCAAGAGCTCAACCATGCTCTTCACCTAAAAGGCAATAGAGTAATAGAATAAGTTAGACGGTCATTGGGATCGGGCAGATGGTGGTGTAGTGGCCAGTGGATTGGTAATCCAGAGACTGAGGCTGGGGTTTTCCAGTCCCGCTGAAAGTCAATGGAGTTTTGGCTGGCCTACCACTGAGGCTTATGCTATGGGGACAAGGCAACTGGTAGAATCTGAATTCAGTTCATAAATCTGGAACGTAAAGCTAGCCTCAGTAATAGTGATCCTGACAGCTAGCATCGATAATCGTAAAAACCCATCTGGTTCACCAATGTCCTTTAGGGAAGGAAATCTGCTGTCGTTACCTGGTCTGGCCTACATGTGACTCCAGATCCAGAGCAATGTGGTTGACTCTTAACTGCCTTCTGAATTTTTTTTTCATTAGTTCATAGGATGTGGGCATCGCTGGCTAGGTCAGCTTTTATTGCCCATCCCTAGTTGTCATTGAGAAGGTGGCGGTGAGCTATCTTCTTGAACCACTGCAGTCCATGTGGTGTAGGTACACCCACAGTGTGGGCATCCCTACAATGGCTGAGCAGGCCTCTCAGTTCAATGGCAATTGGGGGTTGCCAACAAATGCTGGCCTTGCCAGCAACAGCCACATCCCATGGAAGAATAAAAACGATATAAACAAGTTTGAAACAGATATGTTTCTTCAGGGAGAAGTACCTGAAGGTTACTGATCTATAAAAAAGGGAGCAAAGTCTTTTGTTTTCTCTAAATAAATTAGGTCTTAAAATCCAGAACTCATGATTCCAGTGACTGTGCTGGGTTCAAGCCCACTCTTACCCAGCTCCCAGACTGGCTTTGGCAGTGTTTGCAGGATCAGTTCCATGGGGTCATGGGGTACATGTGCCACTGTTGGTTTAAACTGACATGGCCAATCCATTAATGCTACACGCTAGGGCCTTCCTGGTCTGAATGGCTCAGTTACTCAGTGCATAAGCTTAAAATGTAGGTTATTAATTGGTTCGGGCACCCTTCCATCTACAAAAGGTGACGGACATGTAGAAACGATCCACTTCAGACGGGGTGTCTTCATATGGGTCGCCTTTGCTGATACCTGAAGGGGCCAATCCTTGAGAGGCAGGTTCTGCTGCCCATGAATCTTCCATGTGTCATTGTGGCCCCTGTTGCCAAGCCGCTGTAGCCATTCGTCTTCTTGTTGGTGCAGCTCCAGGCCCACGGGAGCTGTGGCCATTTTTCCCTGTTATCAATTAGCAACTCTCAGGTGTGATCATCAATGTCTAGGTCCTTCATGCCAAGCTTGCAAGCATTCCTGAAGCAGAGCGTGGAGTGTCCTATATTATTAAGGCTTGCTGTTAAATATTTAAATACATTGTTGGGGGCGGGGGGTGGGGGGGGGGTGGGGTGGGGGGGGGCGGATTTTTGGGCCTGGCCTGCCGCCAGGATAGTCCAGTCCTGCTGAGAGTAAGTGACCTTTTGGCTGGGCTGCTGAATCTCCCACAGCGGGTCCCACCATGACGGGGCCGGAAAATCCCAGCTGTAGTCTACATCATCAGTGATGTAAGATCACATGATAACAAAGCATGGGGAGAGATAGTTCTATGTAAAGCCTCGTGCAGAACCTGCCTTGTAAATAGTTAGCATAATGTTCAATAAAGTTGCTAATAGTATCGCCTCCAGCCTTATATGTAAAGTCCAAATCCATGACTACCGCATACAAAACCTAAAACAACAATAACAAATAGGAGCATGGGAACATAGGACTTAGGAGCAGGAGTAAACCTAGAAGTAGATGTCCTATTGGTCATGTGCCTCTGGCTACCTCAGCACAGAGAAAGTCCTTTGGGTATGCAACCATCTTCCATCGTGTGGACGTGCCGAGCCAACAAAGCAGGCTTTGTTAATGAACACTAACAAATGGGAGCCCAGCCTTTGACAGGACGGCTTCATTCATGATTTTGGCCTGCCAGGATATACCCATAAGGCACCACAGGCAGGGAAGATGGAAATTGTTGAGCTTCTTTCCCCGATGGTTTTAAATATCTCCAACGCCCGGAACTTGTTCTCCCTGAACATAAGCTTCAAGAACATCAGGGTCATGGGGCAATGTGTCATATCTTCAGCCCTGATCACACTGAATAACATCCCACTGGATGGAGTTAGCAACTTTTGCTATCTCAGGCCCACAGTGGCAGACAACCTGCCCCTTGATGCAGGACTTGGGACAGACACGGGGAAAGCAGCTACCCTTTGGCCAACTCACGAAAAGCACACGGTCTAACATCAAGCTGACCCTTAGGACCAAGCTGATGGTTTATAAGGCCAGTGTTCTCAGCGCCTTGCTATATGACTGGAAACACGGGGTAACTTATCACTGCCACGCAGGTTATTAAACATTGGTTATTAAATACTCATTGGTTTATTGGAGTGTGCAGAGGACTATTCTTGATCCCTGGGGCAGAACTTTTAGGGCAGCATGTGGGTTTGCTCATGACTCAGTTGGATGTGAAATTGTGTGAGCTGATGTTGGGCGAGTGTCTGATATTTCGGTTGGACAGGCGCATGCACAAGCCAGAAGCACGCCCGCTGACAATTAGGAGCCCGCTAAGGTCATAATAGTTGCAATTGTCTCTGATATTTTGTGCTCCGTCCAGCCTCACAGTTGGCAGACAGGCAAATCAGCCAGGCGGACACTGCATTTTTCATCAAACCTCATCCAAAGGCAGGACGAGGTTTCTGTTATTAAATTTAAAAAATTAAAATCTATGGACAGCATTGTTATCATGTATGTGTTCAGGTGACTGAGTGTGAGGCTTGAGCAATACTTTCCTGACTTTACAAACTTTATTCAACTGGTTTCAAGTCTTCAGCTCCCCGAGGCAGCTCTCTGGCTTCAGGGAGCTTTCGTTCAGCGCTGGTCCTCGCCAGCACCCGCACTTGCGTCAGCGCCTGCGCACCTCCCACCCCCCACCACCGCCCCCCCCCCTTCACCCCACAGCGGCGCTGAGTGTTACAGCACGGGTTTCACAGCTGGCCGGCTGCAACGTGGAGCGAGGTAACGTTGGGCGAGCATCCCGACATCATCACACGCTCTTGCGATGTCTCGCTCGGTGGGTGCACGCTGCAGTCGGAAGGGCGCCCGTCGACAATTAAACGGGCAGTCAAGCCGAATAAGGAGGCAATTGAAAGTGATTTTTAGTGGCCCGTCCACTTCGCTGGTTGGCGGACGGGTCAATCGGTCAGGCAGCCTTTATATTTTTGCCCGAACCTCGATCCGGGGGGGGGATGGAATCCCTGTGGGGAAACAAAATAAAAAGAGATACTTGGGGACTGGTTTTCTCAGAGAAATCTGGGGATTGCTTTCAGGTGCTTGACTGTGCTGCATGGACATATTTTGCAGCGTTTGTGTTGTTTGGTTTATTCTGTGGAGGTCTGTAGCTCCCTGGGGCAGCTGTCTGTCTTCAGGGAGCTCACCGGAAGGGCTCACCAGTGCCCGTGGGGGACATTGGCGCCCGCCCTCTTCCCAACCCACACCGGCCGGCAGTGCTGAGCCTTTCGCAGCGCTTGTTTCACGCAGGATGGCCATTAATCGACCAGCCAGTATGAAATCGTGGTCGGGGGTTGATCACGGTCAGGGGCCTGTTTCCCATCTGCTCCTGGGCCCGCCCATCATGCACTCCCAACCAATGAAAAATTCAAGCCTATAAATTATTGGAAATAAGATTGCAAGAACATAAGATCATAAGAAATAAGAGCAGGACTAGGCCATTCAGCCCACTGATCTGGTTGTGGCCTGAACTCCACATTCCTGCCTGTCCTCCATAACTCTTAATACCCTTGCCAATCAAAAACCTATCTAACTCTGCCTTGAATATATCCAGTGACCCTCCACTGCTCTTTGGGGTAGAGAATTCCAAAGATGAATGACCCTCTGAGAGAAGAAATTCCTCCACATCTCTGTCCGATATGGGACAGTCCTAGTTCTTGACTTGGAACGTATTTGTATTTGTAAAAAACATATTTTGCAGCGTTTGTGTTGTTTGGTTTATTCTGTGGAGGTCTGTAGCTCCCAGGGGCAGCTGTCTGTCTTCAGGGAGCTCACCGGAAGGGCTCACCAGCGCCCGTGGGGGACATTGGCGCCCGCCCTCTTCCCACCCCACACCGGCCAGCAGTGCTGAGCCTTGGTTTTGTATTCTCCACTTTAATATAGGATGATCTGTGTAAGCCCAACTTTTTGTCTTTTGAAACCATTAAACTAAATTATATGGCCGTGTGTCCTCACCACAGCAACATTGCAACAGATGAACCATTAATGTTATTATATTGTCATTTTTATATTATTAAAAAAAACTTTTCCACATTGAAAGGAATTTTTTTAAAAATTGGAAATCTTTACAATTTGTATTACTTTGTTGAAGAACTCTTCTTTCAGAAAAATAGCATGATTCCCCTAACATGTCCTTCCATCGTGCAGGTAATCGAAGACACAAGGGTGTATGTGACGTCAATCAGTCAGCTGACCAGTTTAGTTCCTTAGGCAACCATTTTGCTCACCTCAGTAATGTGTGTGTGTTAATTTTCATTCCAGTCAGGAAATGCTAATTCAATTCTCAGAAACGTTTGCTAAACTCAAAATAAGTCTACAAAAGTCTAGCACCTTCCAAGCTGAAAAATTCAGACCACTTTTCTGCTGGACTGTTAGTGTTCAATGTTAATATATAAACTAAGACCCTGTCTACCTGCTTGAGTGGATGTTTTTTTTTATTAATTTATGGGATGTGGGCTTTGCTGGCTGGGCCAGCATTTATTGCCCATCCCTAATTGCCCCTTGAGAAGGTGGTGGTGAGCTGACTCCTTGAACCGCAGCAGTCCATGTGGTGTAAGCACACCCACAGATGTAAAAAAAATCCTATGGCACTATTTCGAAGAAGATCAGGGGAGTTATCCCTGGTGTCCTGGCCGATGTTTATCCCTCTACTAACATTACGAAAAAAATAGGTCATCTGTTCATTATCACATTGCTGGCTGTGGGAGTTTGCAGGGAGCAAATTGGCTGCCACTTTCCCTACATGACAACCCTGACTACACTTCAGAAATACTTCAATGGCTGTGAAGTGCTTTTAGATGTCCAGTGGTTCTGAAAAGTGCTATATAAATGCAAATCTTTCTTTTTTTCCCTTCTAAGATGCAGAGCTTTTTTGTTCAGGCCACCCTGAAGTTTATGGTCATGATGGAGGTTTAAAATTTTCATAGTAATATCTGAACAGGCTTCCAAATAGTTTTGATGGAAACAAAGCTTGCCTTGGGTCGCTGAAATGCATAACTTATTTGCATCACTTGCAATGTACTTGCATGTAATATTGAAGAACATGGCCGTTACACTGAGAAGCAGAAGCTAATTATCACTGCTGTGAACCACTTGTTTTTTGGTGGTGTTCCATTGTTTAAAATGCAAGGAAGTCATCTGTTATGGGGGGCAGGATTTTTGGCTCATTTGGTTGGGCATACGCCCGACTCAATGAGAGTAACATGACGCGTGATGACATTGGGCAAGCATCCCCCGACATCATCGTGCAGGTGCGCAATATTTCAGTCGACGGGCACTGCTGGGAGTTGGCAGCGTGCCCGCCAACAATTAAGCAGCCTATTAAGTCCCTTAATCAACTAATTGATAGGAATTTTCACTGCCCATCCAACCATTCAGTTGGCGAGCAGGAGAAAAGGCCAAGCGGCCTTTGCGTTTTTGGCGAAACCTCATCCACGGGCAGCTTGAGGTTTCGTCCAGTGATTTTAAAAAAGATAAAAACTTTTTGCACTCATATTGTACATGTCCCTGCTGATGTGACAGAGTCAATTGAGGGGACATGTTTCCATTATTTTAAAATTCTTTATTTTTACTGATCAAAATCTTCAGCTCCCTGAAGAGAGCTCTGTGCCTCAGGGAGCTTTTACCGCGTGTAAATGCGCACATGCGCCAACATCAGAGCTCGCGCTCCTCCTGCCCCCCACCACCGTTGATTGGCCAGCATGGAATCGCGGTCAGTGGCCCATTGCGCGTCCCACCCCTGCTGAGTCTGCCCGGCGACCGGAAAATCCCGGCCATGGATTTCCGTCTCGAATGCACTGAGATCCTAGCCTTGGTGAAGCCACTGGAAGAAGCGTCAAGTCAAAGCTTAGTGTTTCCTCACAGGGGCCAGTGGAGAGAAAGGGTCTCTTTATGCGTTTGACTGTGGGACAACTTGGCAGTTAGTGAATGAGAATCTAGGAATTTCTTTCCAGGATGTGAAATAAACTTCTAAAAAACGCTGGTGTTATTTAAGCCTTTCTGTCAATGCATCGGACTGCTGAAGGAGTCTGTGGAACAAAGTTTTACACTTGCTCTAACTGTAGTGGAACATTCTGGGTGTGCGACGTGATACAACAGCTTGATAGGATCGAGATCTGTGCTCGCATTTCCACACATAAATCTTGATCTCAACAAAATCATCTGGGAAATTTGGCAGGAGAAAGCAAAACCATAAAGGAGAGTAAAGCCACGTTCATTCAAGTGAATCTTCTATAATAGAATTAGTCTAAGGCAGATAACTGAAAAAATAGGACAGAATGAGATAAGAGCTGTCTCTCAAGTCTGACAACAGGCTCCCAGTATTGTAAAGTTGTAATGTAGTCATTTTAACATGCATGCAAGCACTAAGTCAGAAAATTTGGCCTTTTGCACTTTATTCATACCAGATAGCAAATAATAAAAGGGCTGAGTTTTATCAATTTTGTTTCAAATAAAATGGACTTTCAGCCAGCATAGTTACAAAGAGCAAGATGAAAGTATTTATTCTTCCTAGATTAATTGTTCAGATAGGACGTTCGTAACCTCAAGGCATCATTTAATAACTGGAACTCCATAAGGAGTATGCTATTAATGCTGCAAATGGTCTTGACTGAGGGATAGTGACCTTTACTAAGCCTATTTATGTCCAGCAGCAGTGTCCAGTTTGCCTATTTGACACCGGCACTCCGAGTGAAGAGGCTACTGAAACCATACCGCTCTTCTCGCTGAATTCAAAAACGTCTTTTAAAATTGAAGAGAATGCTTACTTCACATTGAAAACCATTTGTATTTGAGTCTTTATTTAATAACCATATTATCTCTAGTCAAAAGCAAAATAGCATTGCTGGAAATCTGAAACAACAGCAGAAAATGCTGGAAATACTCATCAGCTTGGGCAACAACTGTGGAGGAGAAACGGAGGGTGGAATCGGCCCAGGTTTGCACCAAGTGGGGTAGCTGTTACCTGCCAGCCGTGATGGTGGGTTTTCATGCCGTATCAACCCGAGCCCGCCACAATATTTATGCTTTCCTGGGAAACACGCCGTTTCCACAGTGAGCGGGCTCTTATTCGCCCACCCACCATCAACCTCACCGCTTCATCACGCCAGACGCCATATTTAAAGTTCAGCCGTGCGCACACATCTCAGTATGTCGGGCCCGTTACCGATGCAGGGAAGGCTCGGCCTAAAAAGGCAAAAAGACTGCAGCCACCCCGCCCCCCCCCACCCCACACCCCCTGGTTCAGCGATGCATCTCTGGCACAACTTTTTGGACACAGTGGAGACCCGTGGGATGTCCCCTATCCCCACTCTGGACTCAGGATGGGCAGTGGTGTGACCAACCCGGCTTGGGAGGCGGGGGCAGCAGTGGTCAGTGCCAACGCCTTTCGAAAGAGGACAGCTACCCAGTGCTGCAAGAGGATGAATGATCTCCTCCGTTCCGCCAGGGGAAGTCACTCTTCTCATCACTCTCAACTCACACACTTACAAACCCATCACACATCCACAGGGCCCTCACTCACTGCCAGTGCAAGAGGCATCACCACTCACTCTCTCACACTCACCGTCATTGTCCTCAACCAATCCAGGGGACCACTCACCACCCACACAGGCCAGGCATACTTATCACCTGGCCTGGCAGGTGTCCAGCTTACACTCTCTCCATCTCTATTCATGCGGGACAAGCTGGCACACAAGCGGGCGAGGTCGCAGATCGGTGGAGGAATGCCTGAGATCAAGATCCTCACGGACTTTGAAAACAGAGCCATCCAGCTGGTCGGTGACGATCTGGACTGTCCCTGTGCTGACGGTGAGGTTGGTGCTACTCTACCAAGTGAGGATCCAGCTGTGTAACATCCATCAGATAACCATGCTGTGTGTGATGTGTCCTCTTTCACAGGCCACTGCCATGCACTAATTATCTCCCCTTGCTTTCACAGGCACATCTGGGAAACAACCAACAGAGTCCATGACCCAGAGCCTCCAATCAAGACCAGAGGAAACTTCTGAAGAGGAATCTGAAGACACCCTCCCTGAAGTCCCGTCACAGCGCTCACTCACACCCTCCACCAGCGCAGAGACACATACCTCGGTGGGACCTAGCTTTAGGGTAGCCTCGGGATTACAATCTGGTGAGCACGTTGTACATTCTGATCCACAGCAGGCGGAGGCAGGGACTTCCCAGGTCCCTGGCACTCGGAGGGCTGCTGGAAGCCAGAACGTTGCTGAGTCTGAGTCAGATGACTTGGTCATACCTCAGTTGCTGGAGCTGCAAAGGCAAGCTCAGGAACATCAGGAAGGGATGTCCACTGCACTCCTCAGATTGCAAGGCATGATGGAGGAGTCCATCCACCTCCATCCACCTTCACTCTGAGGTGATAGCACCAGCATACCAACGAACCGAGGTCAACACTGGCAGGATGGCAGCCTCCATGGAGACCTTGGTTCAGGATGCCACCTCACCATCGATCTGTTCGGGAGGAAATGACTCTCGTTCCTCCGGCCTGGGGATTCTGCTGCGGAGAGGCAGCTTCACTGTCTCCCAGGTTAAGGAGGTGGTGGGCGGGCGCCTCCTCGCAGCAGACGTAATGTACAAGAATGCTCCACTCCGGTTAATTAACATGTTCACCCCGGCACAGAAGGCCAAGCGGCTGGCACTCTTTCAGCAGCTCCCACTGCTGCTGGCGACCTCCAGGCTGGTCATTCTGGGCGGTGACTTCAACTGCATCATCGATGCGGCTGGACGATCCGGCAGGGCCGACAGCAGATTGGATGCTACGTCCAGATCCCTGATGGAAATAGTTAAGGATGCCAAGCTGCACGACGTCTTCAGCAACCCTGCAGATGGAGCACAGCGTAGATACACCTGGTCGCGGCCTGACGGGTCCATCCGTTCCAGGATAGATTTCCTGTTTGTGTCCCGTGCATTCGCAATCAGATCCACTGACGTCAAGCCGGTGTTCTTCTCTGACCACTGCCTCCTACTGGCTGACTGTCACTTAGAGGAAGACCAGAGGGTGGGCGGGAAGACATGGAAGCTAAATGTGCAACTGCTGACCCCAGAGAACATTGAGGAGCTCAAGAGGGATTACAAAGGTTGGAGAACCATGAAACCCCACTTTGAGTCACTGACACACTGGTGGGAAGCGATCAAGGGAAACAGCAAGAGGTTTTTCATCCTCAAAGGCACCCAGAAAGCTAGAAAGGAACAGAGGGAAATGTCTCGACTACTGGAAAACATTCAGAATCTGCTCCTGCTGCAGTCGATGGGGGTCGATGTCAAGGAGGAACTCCAAGAGGTGAAGAGCCAGCAAGCTTCGCTCTTTGCCTCGGAGGCCTCCAAGATCATCTTCCGTTCCAGAGTCCGCTCCATGGAGCAGGATGAGACGTGCTCACGTTTCTTCTTCCAAAAGGTACACAGAGAGAGCTCTGTGATCAGCAGCCTGAAGGAAGAAGACGGCTCAGTAAAGTCATCACAGTCCGACATTCTGAGGATCAGCAAATCCTTTTATGCCGGATTGTATGATGTGAAGCCCACAGACAGCAGGTCCTCCCAATCCCTCCTGTCCTCTATCACGGAGGTCTTAGACGACAGTACATGGGAGAGCCTGGACAAACCGTTAACTCCTGATGAACTGACTAAGGCCCTTGAGTCCCAGAAGCAACGGCTTGCAGGCAGAGTTGTATTCGGCTCTGTGGGACTGGATCGGCCCAGACCTGCTAGAAGTGTACGAGAGTATGCTCCTGGCCGGCAGTATGTCAGCATCCATGAGGAAAGGCATTATCACCCTCATCTACAAGCACAAGTGGGAAAGGGAGGAAATTAGAAATTGGCAACCCATTTCACTGTTGAACGTGGACTATAAGATTCTGTCCAAGGTCATCACCAATCGGGTCAATTCCGCTCTGGAATTGGTGATCCACCCTGACCAGACCTGCACTGTGCTGGGCAGGAAGATCTCTGACAGCCTCGTGCTGCTCAGGGATATGATTGTCTATGTACAGGACAGGGGTGTGGACACCTGCCTCATCAGCCTGAATCAGGAGAAGGCCTTTGACAGAATACCGCACACCTACATGGTGGATATGCTCTCCAAAATGGGGTTTGGGGAGGGAATTAGCAGTTGGATCCAACTGCTCTACACTAACATCAGTAGTGCAGTCTCAATCAATGGGTGGGAATCAGATAGCTTTCCTATTAAATCTGGAGTCAGGCAGGGCTGCCCTCTCTCGCCTGTTCTTTTTGTGTGTTGCATCGAACCCTTTGCTGAGTCCATCAGGAAGGATCCGGGCATAAGAGGAGTGACGATCCCAGGCAGTGGAGGCACTCAGATCAAAGTGTCTCTGTACATGGACGATGTCGCCGTCTTCTGCTCGGATCTGCTGTCGGTGCACAGACTGATCCACATCTGCGACCAGTTCGAACTGGCCTCGGGAGCCAAGGTAAATCGTGGGAAGAGCGAGGCTATGATCTTTGGGAACTGGGCTGACCGATCCTTTGTCCCCTTCACTGTCAGGGATGATGGCCTGAAGGTGCTGGGGATATGGTTCGGAGAGACCAGGGCATGTGTTAGAAACTGGAAGGAGCGAGTGTCTATGGTGCAAAGAAAACTGGGCACGTGGGAGCGACGCTCCCTCTCCATTGCGGGTAAGAACCTGGTCATCAGGTGTGAGGCACTCTCACTGTTGCTGTACGTGGCGCAGGTCTGGCCCATTCCAGACTCCTGCGCGATGGCGATCACCCGAGCCATCTTCCGCTTTATCTAGAGGTCGAAAATGGATCGTGTCCGCAGGGACACGATGTACAAACCTCTAGATAAAGGGGGAAAAAACGTGCTCAACATCGCCCTCATTCTGATGGCCACCTTTGGGCGTCAAGCTGTGCGTAGACCTTTGGTACACAAACACCAAGTGTCACTACTTGCTGAGGTACTACCTGTCCCCGGTGTTGCGAAGGATGGGTCTGGCCACGCTGCCGTGGAACACTCCAAGTAGTTGGACCGTGCAGTACCACCTGTCCCTCGTGGGAAAATTTATGCAGAGAAACACCTTTGACCACAAGTCCATCAGGCAGTGGTCGGCACATAACATCTTAGAGGCCCTGTGGGAAAAGGAAAGGGTGGATCCTGTGGGATGGTTCCCCGAGCAAACTGACAAAGTTATTTGGCAGAATGCCTCATCGCCAGAACTTTCCAACAAGCACAAAGATGTAGCTTGGCTGGTGGTGAGAAAGGCCCTCCCTGTAAGATCCTTCCAACACACCAGGAGTCTCACCCCCTCCGCACTCAAGGTGGCTGTGGTGGGGAAGAGACCTTGTGGATTGTGTCTTTGCAAAGAAGGTCTGGAGAGAGATGCAGTGGTTTCTGTCGAGGTTCATCCTGAGCAGTTCTGTGACACAGGACTCTGTGCTCTACGGGCTGTTCCCAGGGACACACACCGAGACAAACATCAACTGCAGCTGGAGGATCATCAACTCGGTGAAAGATGCTCTTTGGTCTGCCCGAAACGTGTTGGTCTTCCAGCGCAAAGAGTTGTCCCCGACCGAGTGTTGCAGACTGGCACATTCCAAGGTCCGGGACTACGTGCTGAGGGACGCACTAAAGCTTGGGGCAGCCACCACAAAGGCGCAATGGGGAAAGGTCGCTGTCTAAGACCTTTCTGCCACAGTGCACCGAGGGGCTGGGAAAGGTATAGACTTCCTGGGCTGTATGACTCACATTGAATGTAAGCAGTGAATACTAATTGTATTATAATTGTAGTGAAGCACCTCAGAGAGCAACATGGTGTATGTTGATAACTCCAATCCCATTGTCTGATTGTCTTCATTGGCAATATTGAAATGATTGTAATATTCATCGATTGTATTGATGCACCTTGTGATCCATGTGTAAAAGTTGAATCTGATTGTACTTTTGTGATGTTGATTTTGAACTGGTTTGGAAGGTTCTTCCAGATATTTTATGAATAAAGTATATTTTTCAAAAAAAAAAGGTCACTTCTGCTGTGCTGTGCGGGCTTAACTCTATCGCTGAAGCCATAATTGGCCTCCAACAGTGTGTACACGTGAGAGGGGTGCTGGGCAGCTCAAACTCACTCCAGCTACCCCTTCTCTTCAAGGGGTCAGCCTGGGGCCCTCGGGCACCCATAGGGAGGATGATCAGCAGGTGCACACTCCAGGCCCATCCACCCAGGTGACTCTGGGAGTGACCGGCCCATCCAAATCCCCTCTTCCTGTGATCTCCGCAGCTCCAGCTTCACAGGCCGAGGAGGGTGTCATTGCCACACATCAGGACCCCGAAAGCAGGCCGGGGCCCTCCATGTCTCAGCCTTCCAGAGGACGCCTGCCAAAGTCATCACAGACAGGGCGTCACAGTCAGCAGGCTGCTTCCACCTCCACTGTGTTTGTCCAGAGAGCACCAGGACATAGCGGCAGTGTTAGGAAAGTTAAGAATAATTAGTTGCACAGCCTAGGCACATGTGTTCACATACTGTTCACTATTGTCAATAAACACCCAAGAATGTCTCCCTGCCTGTGGCTCCTTGTTCTGATGAGCCGTGTTCTTGTCACTCAGAAGTGAAACCTTTCTGCACAAGATAAAGGCAGGTGTCTCAGTCCAGGGCCTCTTCCCTGCGTCTGTGCAGCCTTCAGACCACAGTGATGGTCCAGCCTCACACTCCCTGGACACATTACTGATGCCTGCACCTCGACGATGCTGGTCATTGCTGCCAGAATGTAGTGGGCAGGCAGCACAGAGTTCCCTCATTCTCTCTGTGTGCTCTCAGCACCTTTAAGGTGGGGCTGGTCCCCATCACACCAGCATCTGTGACCAGTGATGCTGTGCACCAGGGCAGCAGCTTTGCCTGTTGGACTGCAGGCTGTGCTCTCAGCTCAGGCACAGGCATTCTCCTAACCCGCACTGCAAGGCTGCCCTGTTAGCTTGAATCATGGGGGAGACTGGTCCAAACCGGGATGATGACATTGCAAGAGGCTGTGAGCCTCCACCAGTGACTGCTCCACGGCCACTTTTAGCGAGGAGATTGTACAATGTGTGCAGTCATCCAACTGTTCCACCGTCCACTAAAATGCTCATGACTTTGCAGTCGGTGCCGGGGTCTTGAAAAGCTCTGGAATGCTTGCTGGCAGTTTGGTGCCTCTGTGTTGCCTTGAGTGGGCAGAGAAGCTAGGAGCCTGACCCCAATCGTATCAATGTGGCTGCGCCTGAACTGTCTCAGTTGCAGAGGAATGGTCACTTTATACAGGTTTCCCCAATGTGTGGCCACTTCCCTTGCCCACCATACTCCCACCCCGAATGCTTGTGCGCTATATTCAATAGCAGGGCTGCCCTTGCAACCCCCCCTCCCCTTGCTCCCCACAAGTCGCCTCAACCACAAGACAGTCCTTTCCCCCATCACCTGCCCCCCACAAATTGCCTCAACAGCCGGGCTGCCCTTGACTGCTGCCACCACTCCACCCCCCCCACCAACCCCACAGCGTCCCTCAAGCTTGAAGTCCAACAGGCGATTCTGGTAAGCATTGCACAACGTTACCATGTACTCACCTCCGAGATCCCCTCAAAGTGCAGGCTACCAAGTGCTGTTGTGAAACACGTTGGCGAGCTTTCCCACCGACGTGGATGGATGATTCCAGTTGGGGGGTGGGGGACGGGTTGGGGGCTGTGGGGGCGGATGGGGGGTGGGGGTGGTGGGTGTTGTGGGGGGGATAACGATTCCGGTGAGCTGGCCTGATAATGATGTGCTGATGTATTACAATAAGGTTCTCAATGTCCGATGACAGGAGATGCGGCCCACGGTCGGTGGGCTGAGTGGACAATCGCGAATTGGTTTCCCACCTTCGTGAAACCGATTGCCGCCATATTGTCCGCTCACTACGCTGAACACGCCCGACACTAAGCGTGCGCAGAAAATCCCAGCCAGAGTTAGCATTTCATGTCTATAGCCTTTCATCAGAATGCAGTTGCTACACAACTCTCTTCACGCATACTATCGAACCTGTTGGGTATTTCCGGGATTTTCTGTTGTTATCCCTGTCTCGAGGAATTAGTTGCTACATGGTAACTGAAAACTTTTTTTCTACAGATTTTCTAATGTTAACAATTGTTCTGTATGTAATTGGATGAGCAAAATTGAACAAAGGGCCAGTTATAATCAGGATCATTAATGAGGAAAGTAATGCTACTGGAATCAAGAGATTAAACAAGAAACTAACGCAATCATAAACAAGCGTATAATCTGCAGTTTTGCTCATTTTCCTTGCAAGTCCAAATCCCAACGATGCCTTGAGCAGCATAGAAAATCCTGCTATTTCTTACCAACATTTTCCTATACAGTAACTGCCTCTCACATCATTGATTGAGACTGAATTAATGGTAAAACACGATGGGGAGGATTTTACCCTCATCAGGCTGGCCTGGGAATGGCTGTGAGACAGACCACCACCCATGACTGGGCTACGACCACGATTTTACACTGGCTGGACGCTCGCCGGACATCATCGCGCGCTATTTCATCCCCTCTTGGGTCGGGCACGCGCCCACCTGTGGGGTGCAAAGTTCTGCCCTATGGGCTGATGCTGAGCAATATTGCAGCTCATATCCCCCTTTTTGTATTATGCTGCTACCCTCAGTGCTAGAATGTAAATTATCCAGTACATGTTCTCCATCACAGAAGGAAACCAAAGATCAATAGTGTGTCGAGCGCAACTGCGATGCTTTCACCGGGCTGCTATCATTTTCTGACTGAGTTCTCCGTTTATCTGGATGGGAATTTTTTTCCATATCAAGGAACAGTCATGGTCAAAAATGTTAAATTGCCCAAGTTCAATGGTTGCAGTGTTGCTGCTGAACTCCAAATCTGCTCTAGGCTATAAACAGGACAACTTCAGCACCGGTGAACCAGATTATGCAGTAAAACTTCTACAATATAGATGGATTATCAGACGACCAGTCCAGGTTCAGCTTGTGTGCTGTTATCACTGAAATGACAGTTCATCATTAGCAATATGAGACTCTGGCCTCTGCTAGACCAGTGGTTATCAAAATTTTTCATCTGAAGACCACGTAGGCAGGTGGAAATATCCCTTGCACCACCTACCAGTCCCACCACATCTGCTTTCACTTGCCACTGCAAAAAACTCATCGAAAAACTCAAAGACTAATGGGAATTCATGGAAACTATAAATAATTCTCTGTTTTTTAGCTGTCAAATGTAATATATTTATGTGCATTTTTTTCTTAAATATCAGAAGTAAATGTTAATTCATGCCAGAAACAGAAGTTTAGACATATTCTTGAATATTTTTGAAAAGGGACTCATGTTGCTGAAGCTTTCCATCTTGCACTCATCAGGACAAATGCAAGAATGACAAATTTCAAACAGTCACAACAATGTATACTACAGGAGAAAAGGGTACTGATTGATTGGCAAGTCGACTCTGCTTGGCTGAGGTGTTGCCATGAAGAAAGCAATAGGGAACTATAGGTACCCCAAGCTTGTGGGTAATTCAAAAAAGGCACAAGGTTTGAACATATTCCTTTGGTTTGTAGAGAACTGGCCCCTGCGTATGAATGTATGTCGCTTCTAAGAAGCATAAATGAGCCATTTTATGAGTTTGACTGATTATTTTAAAATGGTTGTTAACATAACTATCAGTGCACTCAGGATTGTTCAGCAAGAGAAAGCGTCAGCTGTTAGATGTGATTCAGCAATTGGGCAGCACTTGCTGAACAATCCTGAAAAGGAATATGTTCAAGCTTTGTGCCTCTTTTGAATTACACGCGAGCTTGGGGGGGCCTATAGCTGCCCGTTGCTTTCTCCATGACAACTCAATGACCAATCAGAGTTGACCTGTGAACCAATCAGCACCCTTTCAGTTGTTAGTATAAATTATTGTGATTGTTTGAAATTTGGCATTCTTGTGTTTGTCCTGATGAGTGCAAAATTAAAAGCTTCAGCAACATGTCCCTCTTTACAGCAAGATTCAAGTTCTGAACTACCAAGCGCCATTTTCGAATTGTAATTGTTAATACTAGAAGACAACACACTTGTTTGAAATCATCACAATAATATTCTTCTGGGAAACTAACTTACATCGATATTAACCAAACAAAATCAACAGTGACATAAACCTTGCTTAAGCTACATTTTTGTTGCTCATCTTTATAACGACTCATCCTGTGCACATGGGAGCGGGTCTGGTTGTGTGATGTCAGGTGAGTGGTGGTGATAACGATTCTGGCCTCTGCTCTCATACGGCCTTGGCCGTGGTGTTGCGCCTCAGTGACTTGAGTTTTAAGCCAGCCAGTAGACCACCTGGAGGACCCTCCTGGATCATCAATAGTGAGCTGACCACACTTTGTGAACTCGACTATACAAGGAAACCAGTCAGATATTATAACATGTCATCGGACTTTTTAATTATTATACGGAGAAAATAAATGATCCAAATTTTACTCAATGGGTTAGCTGATATCATAAAATATTTGCCAAGGTTTGAGAAGTAATTCCTGCTCGCTTAACCTCACCCATAGTAAACTGCTGGCCACTACTCTTACCTTCCCAGCCCCCATGCTAGCCGTCACTGTAAACGATTCCCCTACTTCAACAAATGCACCCTTAAATCCCTCCGACTCTGCAAACTACTATCCCATCTTCAACTGCCCTTCCCTGTGAAAACTCCTTGTAAAGGGTGTTGCCTCCCAGATTTGTGCCCATTTCTTCCACAATTTCCTGTCTGAATTTTTCTACCTCACAGAGAGCACCAAAATACATTTTTCAAAGTCATGAATTGTATTCCCACTAACTGTAACCATGGCCAGAATTTAACCCTGGTCGGGTGAGCTGGGCAGGGGTGAGTATTGGGCCAGAACCACAATTTTACACTGGCGGGCCAAGGGAGCAGGGACATTTTATCAATGAAATTTAAATATTTTTATTCGCTGTTGTAAACCTCTCCCGCCTGTGGATGAGTTTTCCTAAAAAATCCAAAGGCCGCTTGGCCTTTTCGACTGCCTGTCAATTGTAAGAGCAGCGAAAAACTAAACTTAATTATTACTTTAATGGCCTTGATAGGCCTTTTAATTGTCGGTAGACATGCTGCCAACTCCTGCGTGCGTCGGCCGACTGAAATATCGCGTGAGTGTGCAATGACGTCGGGATGCTAGCCTGACATCATCGCGCATCATTTTACATTCGTTCAGGTTGGGCGTGCACCCACCAAACGAGAGGGAAATTCTGGCCTATGATGCATTATCCCCCATCATTCTCCTCAACCTCTGTGCAACCTTAGGCACACTCCATCACTCCTTTCTCCGTCAACCCCTCACCTTCATCAGTCAGTTTAAGGAATTTATTTTGTTTCCCTCTTACCCATTCAATTGTAGCATCTCTGCCAACAGCTTCACTTGCCATGGCCACCTCTAGAGTCCTGCACAGATCTACTCTTGGTTCCCACCACTTCCACATCTAAATGTGGCCCTGTGGTGACATCATCTGCAAAGGTCCGACTGGCTGATAATACCCAGCTCTACCTCTCCATCACCTCTCTAAGCCCCTTCACTGCCTCGGTGCTGTCAGATTGCTAGATTGACATCCAATCTTTGATGAGCAGTAACTTTCTCCAGCTAAACATCGGGAAGACTGAAGCTATTGCCTTCACTCCAACCACAAGCTCTGTATGCTACCCATTGATTCAGCACCGATCCCTCACTTGCTGCTGTCATTTCCAGCCTTTAACTGGAACTACAGACTGTTATCTGAAAAAAGGCTTGCATTTATATAGTGTCTTTCACGACCATTGGACATCTCAAAGTGCTTTACAGCCAATGAAATGCTTTTAAAGTGTCACTGTTGTAATGTAGAAAATGCAGCAGCCAATTTGCACAAGGTAAGCTCCCACAAACAGCAATGTGATAATGTCCAGATCAATTGATTTCTTTTGTGATCTTGATTGAAGGATAAGTATTGGCCAGTACACCAAAGATAGCTCCCCTGCTCTTCCAGCTATTTATACAAAATTTTGATTGATAAATTCTATATATATTTTAGGTTTGATTTATTTACAAACAAGTGAATTTAATTTGGAGTGATTGCTGGAAAGCTTGTCACTATTAGCCCTAGAGACTATTATTTCATGTGTTGAAATTGATTGTGTTTAAGCACAGCTGATGGAAAATATTTCTGCTGTGCTGGGCTGTGCCATGTGCTGATCAGCTAATACAATTTTTTGGATTAATGGATGTACTTAAAAGCAGGTCTGGAAATAGAGCAACGACTTCACAGGCAGATCAGCAAATTCAAAAACTTACCAGCTGCAATGTGTCATCTGCCATTTAATATAAGAGCCAATTTCACTGAAGGCCGGGAACATTGTGGACTGGGAAAATTAATTGTTGCTTTATGCAGACCTTCTCAATGCAGAGCTCCTCATTGAAAGCACTTTGAGATTCATCATAATACATGTTGGGTAACAGCTCTCTAAATTCAAAACATGTCACTGGTTCCAAAAAAGCATTCTGGCTTTTCAAAGTAAAAATATAGTGAAGTGCCAATGTAATGACAGTATTACATGAAATTAAAAGCATTGGACAGAATTGAATGCCCTTCCCCAAGTTGAGTTTGGTGGTGGTGCGGGTATCTAATCGGGCAGGAGAATGGTGGGTGAGAACACCGCTGCCTTGCGGCCTCTGTCCCGATTAAGTCTGGGTGGGAAGGCCTTTCCTTCCTACCACCAGTTAAGGCCATTAAGTGGGCAACATTCAGGCTTGACTTCTCTAATACTTTCCTCATCAGCCTGGCCTTCATCTAAAACTCTATCATCCACATCCTGCCTGAGTTAAGCCCCGCTTCATTCACCTCTATCCTTGTTAACTTCTATTGTCCATTGGTTTTCAAAATCCTTAAGCTCATTTATAAATCCTTCCAAAGTCTCACTCTACAATCCCCTACAACCCAGCTTGCACTCCTCACTCTTCTACCGAACCATATATTATCCTGCTACCTGCCCCCATACCTCAATGCTCCACCAGCACTTCCCTTCAGTAAGTCTCTTCCTGGGCCCCCTTCTCTCTTACTTTACCTGTCCTCCCTATCAACCTGTTTCTTTGACCTCACCATCAGCCATCTTAGCATGATCTCTCCACCAATCCTGCACTTTAGGAGAGAAGGGGAGGGAAGAATATTTTTAAAAATTATAATTAAGTGTATCTCACTGGGCTTCTGAAACATGCAAATAAAAAGGGGCAGCCAATTAAAATGCGAAACAGGCTATTTAAAACTGGATGGATGATCTCATTTCATCATGCATGGAGGATATCGAGTGTGTATCATGCCAATTTATCATGGGTGGAATGAAATGTCCTTCCCCATGATGCGTTTGGTGGCAGGGAGCAGGCAGGAGACACTGCTCCCTTCCCGCTTCCACTCCAATTAAGTTCTGGTGGTAAGGTTTGTAGATGGTTTTGCTGCACTGCTTAATTTGGTAATTAATGCCCACTTAAGGGCTTCATTCCATCACCAATGGTACCCAGCAGGAGGCAGCGAACTTGCCATGCATCCTTCATTCAAAGGTACTCAGTGCCTGATTGCGGCACCCGGTATCTGGAAGGGAGGGGGTCTGCTGAGAACCACCCCCCCTGCCCTTGCTGCCGAACAACCCCCCACCCCCAACCACCATCACTCGCCTCAGGCTTGGGATCCAGCGGCAATCCTAGGCCTCAGGTGGGTGTCGCATTAGTCACCACCTCCCCAGTGACACTGCTGTTCAGTAGAGCTGCCAACCTCAGATTGGCCAGCAGCCTTCTCCTTTTTGGGGGGGGGGGGTGGGTGTGCTCAGATCCTGGGGAAGGCCTGCCTCTGTCCAGTTAAGCACCCGAGTGGCACTTAATTTGACAGGGCTTCCCTAAAAGAGGTGATGCAGGGCTCTCAAGACCCCTGTGGCCTCCATTAAATAGCACTCCATGTGTCCAGGACCATTATTTAAGAACGTAGGTGAGAAGATTCAGTAAGTCTGTGCATCCATGGTTTAATCCTTGCTGCCATTTAGTGTTTGTGGCCGTTGTTCTCTTTTCCCTAAAGTCTCCGTTACTGACACCTAAGGGTTTTCTGATGGGAGTCCTCCTATATCCAAGCTAGTTGGAGAAAGAAATGGAGAGTACAATGGTGTTCCAGGCAGGTCAGGTTGCACTGGAGATGTCCCTTGTCCTGTCACCAGTTCCTTCTTACCTCTCTCTGGAGATGAAGGTGCACACACCTCACTTGTGCAGAGAATTATTGTGTATGGAGGTATCCAGGTTGCAAAGGGTAGAATGAGAACAGATCTGAAACTATAAAGATGCTGTTTGTTGCCTGCTTAACCATAATTGTGAATAATTCTTTGGAAGAGCCCAAATTATATTGTGTCAACTGTGGCTCAGTTGGTAGCCTCCTCACTTCTGAGGTCAAAGGTTCTGGGCTCAAATCCCACTCCAGGGCTTAAGCTCAAAAATCAAGGCTGGTACTGCAATGCAGTACTGAGGGAATTCTGCACTGTCAGAGGTGCCACCTTTCAGGTGCAACATTAAACCAAAGCCCCATCTGCTGTTTGAGTAGCTGCAAATGATCCTGTGATACTGTTTTGAAGAAGGGCAAGGGAGTTATCCCTGGTGTCTTGGCCAATATGTTTCCCCCAATCAACATCGCAAAAACAGATTATCTGGTCATTATCACATGGCTGTTTTTGGGACCTTACTGTGTGCAAATTGACTGCTGTATTTCTTACATGACAATGGTGACTACACTTCAAAAGTACTTCATTGTCTAAAAGTTCTAGGATGTCTTGTGGTCATGTGAGGTGCTACATAAATGCAAGATTTTCTTTGCAAATGGTTCAAATGGCACTGTGGGGAGAAGAAATCTTTCAAGATGATCAACAGAACCTGATTTCTCACATCAAGAGATGTCAATAACGAAACCGCCAGTCATTGATGCATCTACCGGACAATGGGGCAAATGATTTCGCAGACATTGGGTGAAAAAGACCTTGGTGCAGAGCTATACCTACCGTGCACCGTATGATTGACAGGCCATGGAAGCAATGCTCAGCTGTGGCCTCCAGTCTGCATCTGCCTCTTTACAGAAATGCTACAATGCCGACCCATGGAGATGACGCCTTCCTTGTTATCATTCATGTAGCCAATGGCTGAGTTGCAAGATAGCTTGACCACATTGTACCTCATGATTGGGTTTCCTTTCAGTTCCCTTTGCCTGCCCCCTCTTTCTCCCTCTGTTGAACAAGAGATATCGAGGGAATGTGAGTAAGAATTTTTTTATGCAGCTTGTGGTAATGAGCTTGAACTCACTGTATACAAGGGTGGTGGAAGCAGAGATAATCAATGATTTCAAAAGAAATTAAATCGACACTTGAGAGAAATCAACTTACAGAGTTAGATGGAGAGAGAGAGAGAGAGAGAGAGGGAATGGGACTGACTAGATTGCTCTTAGGGAGCCGATATGGACTCAAAGGGCTGAATGTCCTCCTTCTGTGCCACTATGACTCTTTTGCATTTCTTTTTTATTAATTCATGGGATGTGAGCATTGCTGGCTAAGTCAGCATGTATTGCCTGTCCCTAATTACCCTTCAGAAGGTGGTGATGAGCTGCCTTCTTGAACCGCTGCAGCCCATGTGTGGTTCAAGAAGGCAGCTCACCACCACCTTCTCAAGAGCAATTAGGGATGGGCAATAAATTCTGGCCTAGCCAGCGACACCCAAATCCCCAATGATGCCCACCACCTCCCCAACCCCCCTTACCAGGGCATCCTGTGCTATTCACTTTCACTCCAGGGCTTCAGTGATGATCTTTAGTCTGGCCTTACTGCAGTCCTTGTAGTAGCCACCACTTCTGTGGTGCTACTGGTGCTGGAGAGCTGCCGGCCTCTGATTGGCCAGCAGCCCTTGGGGGTGGAACATGCACCCTGCCCAGAAAGTCCAGCGTGAAATTTCTCCTGGTGGAGCCAGGAACCCTGATGGCAGCCAACAAGCTGCCTAATTGGGATTTGATCCTAACCAGGCTCCAGGAAATGGTGTGGTGGGATTTCCATCAATTGTCCAGCCTGTGGACAGACCCACCGCCATGACCATTAAATTTTGACCTTGATACATAGGCTGGCATTTCAGTACAGTACAGAGGAAATGCTGCACTGTCAGGGGTACCTACTTTCAGATAATCCATTAACCCAGGGCTCCATCTGCTTGATTCCAAATAAGAGCAGGCAAGTTCTCCCGGTGTCATACCCTGAACCAACATAATTAAAACAGATTATTTGGTTATTTACCTCATTGCTGGTTGGTGCCTGCCTAGGTTACAACATTGACTACACTTCAAACCTGCTGGGATCACATGATGCCATGAAAGGCCCTGAATAGTTACAAATCCTTCTCTTTCTAAGAGTTTGGTGCAGAGGCAACTAGTGTTCATCAAAATATTATTGGGCGGGTTGGTGTCAGTAGTGACGACTTAAGGGTGGGGAGAAAATCCTCCATTGCAAACCTGTCCCAAGTAGTAATGAATAAATGTGAGTGCTGGTGTTCTGCTATTATCCTGTTCTCTCTTTCAATCATAAACTCATCTACATTGTGCTCACCAAAATCACATAGTAAAATGTTTCACTTGCTTGGCATTTAGAAATTATTTTTAAAAAATTACATGCCTGAAGGAGCAAGAGATGAAAGGAAACTAGCAAAGTTGTATTTCAATCTCCAGCAATCTGCTGGCATTAAATTACTCTTTTTAGCATTTTCAAAACCCTTTTATTGAATTGATTTTCTAATACACCGTTATTACCTATTATTTTATATATACAACTCGCATCTAACTCCTCCATCATACTTCAGATATCTTGCTCATCCATCGAGGCAAAGATGATCATGTTCATCCTCTGGGGTGTTAGGTAGGATACCAACGGGTGCATAGGTGGTTGCTAAGGCCAATCTGCTCCCAGAAAGTTCTGCTGCAAACTGGACAGGTACAGGCGAATGCGTTTTGGATGAGTTGCTGGCTCTTGATTTCCTCTCCTTGTGTTTTCTCTCTGCCCCTGACATGCGCTTGCTATCGAAGGAGGCTGCACCGATTTCTTATTTGGTTGTGTCAGGTACAATGATCCTGGTCAACTTCTCCCAGGACTCGAGGTCAATATCAAAACTCTGAGATGAAGCCTGCCAAGTGTCCCTGTGGCACTTCCTTTGACCACCACCAGAGCACACCCCAGGCCCGAGCTCTCCATAGAATCTCCGCTTTGGTAAGCGAGTATCAGACATTCTGGCTACTCAGTTGTGACTGTCTCAGTATGCTGTGGACACTTGCGATGCCAGATTGGGTGAGCACCTAAGTGTCTGGTGTTTCGCTCTGCCATCAGATACCACGTTTGGTATGGAGTGCCAAGAGTTTATAAAACAATTCTTTTCTCAAAAATAATACACAAAAGAGAAAGAAGGCCAGTCATTGGCCTCTGCTTTCCCTGTCCTTGAGATAATCTGGCCTTGTTCCCTGAAGGAAATGAGTCAAGCAGCTGTCAATCTAGGGAATCTTTCATAGTAATTACCTCTAATTGACATAAGAACGTTCCCTGAACGTTTGAGCAGGCCAAATTAGCAGCGAGATAGCACACCTCCCTCAGACTTCTGTGAAAACAGGAGATCAGACCATTGTATAAATGTAAGATACTGTAATCAAGTAAATGTCATGCTGAAAGCTAACATTTTAATTTGGCTCCCTTTTTCAATCATTAACTTACCTACAATCAGGCTCTTCAAAATGATGTGACAAGTGACTCACCTCCTGACTCCCTAAAGTCTGTCCACAAGGCAGAAGTCAGGGATGTGATAGAATACTCCCAACTTGCCTGGATGAGTGCAGCTCCAACAACCCTCAAGATACCATCTGGGACAAAGCAGCTTGCTTGATTGACACCCCATCCACCACCATCAACATTCACACACTCCAGCATTGACACACAGTGGCAGCAGTGTGTACCATCTACAAATGCACTGCAGCAACTCATCAAGGCTCCTTTGACAGCACTTCCCAAACTAGCGGCCTCTACCATGTCAAAGGACAAGAGCAGCAGATGCATGGGAACACCACCACCTGCAAGTTCCCCACTATCCTGACATGGAAATATAACGCCGTTCCTTCACTGTTGCTGGGTCAAAATCCTGAAACTCACTTCCTAACAGCAGTATGGGTGTATCTACACCACATGGACCTCAGTAGTTCAAGAAAGCAGATCACCATCACGTTCTGAAGTGTAATCAGGGATGAGCAGTAAATGCTGACTATGTAAGCAATGTTTAAATCCCATGTATAAATAAAATAAAAATATAAGATAATAAAATCTTTCTGTTTCTGCTTCAACATCATTGGTTTTGTTTCCATGCTCCTGTGAAACACTTGGGAAATTTTACTACATGAAAGGTGATATATAAATGTAAGTTGTCATTAGTTTACTTTTATTTTACAAAAAAATACTGTTGCCAGTAAACAATTGGGCAGAAATCACTGGAAATTGTAATGACTTGGAAAAGAAATGATTGGTGGCAATAATAGGAAACACAGCCTTGTAGAACAAAACTTAGAGAAAAATGGTGAAAATGGTAAAGATTAAACTATCTAAAACTGAGAAATGGAAAGGTAAACTGCAGGGCATTGAGATTATTCCATATTTGTGTCCCAAGCCAACAACAGCTTTCATTTATATAGCACTATTAATGTAGTAAAATGTCCCATGGTCCTTCACAAGTGCATTACTGAATAAAATCTGAGAGCAAGTAACATAAGAAGATACTAGGACAGGTTATCAAATGCTTGGTCAAAAAGGTAGATTCTAAGGAGCATCTTAAAGGAGGGGAGAGAGGTGGAGAGCTTTAGTAAGGGAATTCCAGAGCCCAGATAGCTGTAGGCATGGCCTTCAATAGTGGAGTGATTAAAATTTGGGGTATACAATAGGCCAGCATTGATTGGAACACAGATCTCTGAGGGTTGTAGAGATAAGGGGAGGAGGGGAATAATTGGAAGGATCAAACACAAGGATGAGAACTTTTAGTTGGAGGCACATATAACCTGGACATGCACAAACCAATTACATGGCTTAAAAGATCACAGAATTTTGGGCGTAAGTACACCAGGAGGGTTGGCGTAGTGGTTTTGCCACTGGACTAGTAACCTAGAGACCCAGGGCAATTCTCTGGTTTTGAATCCCACCACAGCAGATGGTGAAATTTTATTTCATTAAAAGTCTGATGATGACCATGAAACTATTGTCGATTGTTATAAAAACCCATCTGGTTCGCTAAAGTACTTTAGGGAAGGAAATCTGCCACCCTTACCTGGTCTGGCCCACCTGTGACTCCAGGTCCACAGCAATGTGACTGCCTTCTGAAGTGACCTAGCAACCAGCCACTCAGTTAGCTCACCTTCTCAAGGGCAGTTAGGGATACGCAAGAAATGCTGGCCTAGCCAGAGACATCCACCTCCTGCATACGAACAAAACAATCTCTTCAGTCTTTTCCAATGGTTTATTGATCTCTCCTCCTGAATGTGTCTCTGTCTATAAAACCGGCTGTACTCCCGAGTTACATATACAAGATTCCTGCAATTGTACTCCTCAGAGACTCTCTTAAAATTGAGATCAGATTTTCAAATGTAGATCATTTCTCAGCTCCTTTATTGCAATTCTTTTTGCCTTTTTTTAAGAAGAACAGCTATCCTCGCTGAGGCTTTTCCTGTACTTCTGTTTATTTTTATGCAATAGTATAAGTCACATTAAAATTGAAAAGTATCCCAACTGTCAACTCTTAAATGTGTGAGCTCTTCTTGGCCCCAGTTGTTTATACTGATTTATGCCCATTTTTATATTTGGGAGTAATCAAAATAGATTAGCAGGAAATCCCGGTGTATCTGAGGACATGAAACTTGTTGCGAGAATGGGCCTATTTTTGGGTCTAATTCCCGATTTGTGCCCATGCAGGAAATTCGAGAAATCTCACATGAAAAACAGAAAATGTCAGAGATACACAGCAGCTCTGACTGCCTTGAAAAGGTAGGTTAATCGATTGAATTTGAGCCATCATCAGACAGCAGGCCTGAGCGTTTTGATGCTGTGACACACTCCCAAAGTCATAAATTGCTCAAGCTTCTCCCTCTCAGTTTATGATGTTATCCGAGCCATTAGACAGTATTACTGCTTTGTAATGTACTGCCAGCCATCTATTATTCTCTATATAATTGATCATTCTATCAATGATGCATGGACATTAAGAAACCAAGCAGTTAGTTCAGCATTAGTTATTGAGCTACTAACCTGTCTAGTGATTCAAATAACTGAATCTAACACTTATTATCATTCAAGATGTCACAGTTAACAATGCTTTTAATTATACATTTCCTACAAGCAGCAAGGAAATAATGAAATGGCAGCTATCTATTAGAAATGAGAAAACGAAATCTACTAAGGAAGTGATAATCCTGTCTCTCCACCTGTTCAGCACTGTAAATGAAGCAATTCAACCTGAATTAACCTATCACTTTCTCTGAAATTTCTGTAACACCCGAACTTCAAAAAGAACCCTTTTTTTGGCAGGTGGATGTAACCACATTTAAAATTACAACTTCGATTTCAACTGAAACAAAAAAATGGTAAGTTAATTATTATAAGCTCCTGCTTGATGGGACCATTCTAGGCAGTTCGATTACTATTTCAGAAGGGTTGAAGTCTATGTAATATGGGTTAACAATCCAGGAACGAAGCAACCTCTATATTCTGAAGGTAATGAATTCCATCTTTTGTCCTGGTTATCATCAAGTATTCATTTAATTCCCTGGGTTTTCATTATTGAGCCTAATAAGTATTAACTTATTTTTCCTTTGGGACTTCTGAGCAGGTGATGCATTTTCTATAATAGAAAAGAGGTCAGTAAATCATGATTGTTAAATGTGGGGGAAGCACTTTTATTAACATAAATCAAGCCAGTTTCAATAATTTACGCTTAACCAGTCATCATATAAATGTCATATCTATTTTGATTCTCTCAAGTTTTGTAAACAATGGAAGCTCCTCTGGTCTGGGCTTTTGCAAGGCTGGGACTGAGATGATAACTTGAACTGTCACCCTTAAGAGCATTTAAAGTATTTCCTATGGGAAAACCATTTAAGTAGGCAGGTAAAAGTAATTGTGCTTTCTTGTAAACCTTGAGTCAAGGAAAGAGCAATTGTGGCTGCTTATAAACTTCTAAAACAAAAACAGAAATACCTGGAAAAACCCAGCAGGTCTGGCAGCATCGACGGAGAAGAACAAAGTTGACATTTCGAGTCCTCATGACCCTTCAACAGAACTAAGTAAAAATAGAAGAGGGGTGAAATATAAGCTGGTTTAAGGGGGGGCAGAGAGAGAAAGTGGGGGGGCGATGGTTGTTTAGACAAGCTAGCAGTGATAGGAGCAGATAATCAAAAGATGTCACAGACAAAAGAACAAAGAGGTGTTGAAGGTGGTGATATTATCTAAAAGAATGTGCTAATTAAGACTGGATGGCAGGGCACACAAGGTACAGAGTACAACTAATTCTGGGTTAGAAAAGTCATTCCTGGAATTAAACCCTTTTTGCAAAGAAAGTTTTGTACTGTATTTGTAAGTAATCTGCAGCATGCTCTTACATAAAGAAACAGATATTCTTTAAGCACCTGCTCACAATAGATCAGAGGGTATACTCTTTTATAATTAAAAGAGCATTATACCGTGCAGTGCACAATGTATGTGTTAATGTACCAAAGGCAACCCCTGTACACAAATCTGTGTCTATGTCTATCATATCCAATGATTTGTTACGTGCATTACCCCATCAGAAATCCCATAATCAGGGTCATCCTAAAGAATAAATTTCCTGCTGGTTAATTTACTGACCACCTCCTTAATTCTAATGTTTTAAAGTGTTGGTCTTCTACCTCTCTCAAGCTGCCTCAGAGTGAATTAAGCTTCCATCTGGTTACTCTAACAGTGCTGTTTGTCTGCCAACTTTTCCTTTGCTTACCAGAAATTTAATCCAAACTCTGATTTTAAACGATGTAGTGAGCTAAGAACTTGCTAACTATATGATCAGCTATTGCAATAGTTAGTTGGAGGCTTTGTGTTAGGAAAAAAGATAGAATATGTGTATTTTGAAGCATCCTGGTGTTTAAAATTTGTGGTGGAGTTAGGGGGAAGATACTGAGAAAGACACAACTTCTGCTGTATGTCCAGAATCGTTCAGTCTCTTTAACTACAAGCGATGGCTTTGCAAACCTATTAAACTGAGCCATCAGATTTATAGAGAAGCTGAAACTTTTGTCAATACATTGTTATAGACAATATAGAAATAAAAATGTGACTGTATTGAGTTTCTTAGCTCATAAGAGTTCAAGAAAGTGGCCAGAAGGATATTTAAACAATTGAGTGAATACTTGGCCAATATTTATCCCTCAAATAACATCACAAAAAACAATTATTTGATCATATGTTTCATTTGTGGGAGCTTGCTGTGCACAAATTGGCTGCAAAGTTTCCTAGATTACAGCAGAGATTACAATTAAAAAATACACCAGTGGTTATAAATTCTGTCCCAAGAACGTGAAAGTCTTTCTGTCTGCTTGTCTTTTTATCTCTCTTTCTTTTTCTCTCTCTCCATCTCTTTCTCTTTCTCTTTTTCTTTCTCAATAATGTGGATGTAGAGATATTGTGTAGAATTACCTAACCTAACTACAAGGTAAAAAGTCACAACCAAAACCTGTAGAATGCATTTTCATCTGGCACAGAGTGCTGGCATATCTGAATCATTTACCAACTTTTTTGGCAATCCTTGGTTCAAGTAAGAGTAGCAGGATATGGTGTTGGGGTTGGGAAAGATGGAACAGCCAGATTGAGTTATGAAGCAATTCCTATGATGAACTAAAGTTTTTACTCACCCCACTCTCTGACACTGGGTCCTGATTGCCAGGAAAGCATAATGCGTTGTCAGTCACATATGTGATTCTCTCAGTGGCAGTTCAATCAGACTGTCAATCACTTGGTTGTGCAGATATCCAGCCGAAATGAAAGCACAATCAACTACAGATCTCTAACAGCTTTCCTTATTGATTTTTGTTTTGGAATGATAAATATTCCTGTCATCAAAGTTGAAGCATTACTGCACCACAGAGCAAAATTAGAATTAAATATATTCCATACTGCAAATGAGATTCACTTGACTTCCCAGCACTATTAATGATGCAAAGTAATGAAGGTTTTAAATGAGTTGAAACAGACATTTATTGAAATCTTAAAAGGGTTTTCAAAGCGTTGCTTATTCATCCTCCCAATCTCAGCAGACTCACTATAAGGCAATTTAAGAAGCTCTGAGTGTCAATGGGCATAATTTTCTTTGCCCAAAATGGCGGGAGTGGACACTGGGGGGGAAGGGGAAATAGCGGAGAACCGCAGCGGGATAACTCCCGATGCATTTCCCCACCCCCCCCCACAACAGATAGGCAGCCAATCTGCATATCTAAGGCACCAATTAGGGGCCATTTCGAGTGCTTGCAGGCATTTTGCTTTGTTAAAACAACCCCTGTCACACATGTGGAGGCCAGCAGCCTCTGTGTGGCAGCACCAGGGTGACTATGGGAGCCCAAAGCTCACTCCTGAATTTTCCCTTGCTGAACACCTGACTTTCATGAAAAACAGATGGTGGGTGGTTGGAATGCATCCCCTTTATAGTTCTATAATTTTAACATTAGCAGATAGTTTTGATTAAAACTGGAGTAAATTGTTGCAAAATGGTTTGGCTGGGGCATCGCTAATGGATAAGTAGGTTATTTCAGCACAATTATTTGTTGTATAAGGTAATGTTAGGCCTTATCACAATATATTTTGTTTCCACCATCTCCATACTTCTGCTTAGCTATAACCTATTACCTGGCTAAAATCACAATCTAAGTTCTAATGGTGTGTCTACCTCAGGTAGTTTTCTTAGAGAGAAATTACAAATATTTGCCATATTTGGTCATACGGGGGGGATATGATTCCACCCTTTAGTGGTTGGAATTCAACGTTTGTATTCTCACAAGTTAAAGGATTAATGAGACGAAAGCAGCCTCTTCAGTTAGTAATTACTTATTTTATTAATCCGATCTCCACACCTCTTGATGCAGTCATGAAGGCAAGATTTACTGGGCTTAAACATTTCTCTGTAGCTGTCAATTCCAGTTTATATCAGGCAACAAGAGGCACTTTGAGAGGCAACACAATACCCTGTAGCAATTTTTCAAATCCCCCACCAAGAATTGGTGGACTGAGGACTGAGAGGCTGTCACGTTGTGGGTCGATCAGCCAAGGACAATGTAGACTCTAAGTTCCAAATAACAGTTGAGACTGCATGCAAAATGAGTTGGGGATCTTCCCTACTAGAATGTTTCACACTATCTCCCTGCCAACTCCAGCAACTCTCACAGAGCATCCAAAAACACTCCACAGAATTTCCACAAACATTGCGACAGCAGAAGTTAGGCAAAATCACTTCACCTGAAAGTTGGATGGCTGGCCCTTTAAACATCATTAGTGATCTTGGGATGGAGGGGATGGGGTAGGGTGGGGTGTGGTGTGGGGGATGGTGTGTCGTGCGGTGTGTGGGATGTGGGGTGTTGTGTGGTGTGTGTGGTGTGGGGTGGTGTGTGGTATGGGGTGTGAAGTGGTGTGGTGTGTGGTGTGGTGGTGTCAGGTGGGGTGGGTTGGGGTGTGGTATGGTGTGGTGTAGTGTGGTGTGATGTGTTGTAGTGTGGGATGGAGTGGTGTGGGGTGGGATGGTGTGTTGTGGTGTGTGGGGTTGGGTGGTGTGGTGTGGTGTGGGGTGGGGTGTGTTGGGTGGGGTGGGGTGGTGTGGGGTGGGGTGGGGTGTGATGGGGTGGGGTGGGGTGGGGTGTGTTGGGTGGGGTGGGTTGGGGTGGGGTGGGGCGTAGTGTGGTGTGGTGTGTGGCTGTGTGGGGTGGGGTGGGTGGTGTGTGGTGTGGTGTGTGGCTGTGTGGGGTGGGGTGGGTGGTGTGTGGTGTGGTGTGTGGCTGTGTGGGGTGGGGTGGGGTGGTGTGTGGTGTGGTGTGTGGCTGTGTGGGGTGGGGTGGGTGGTGTGTGGTGTGGTGTGTGGCTGTGTAGGGTGGGGTGGGTGGTGTGTGGTGTGGTGTGTGGCTGTGTGGGGTGGGGTGGGTGGTGTGTGGTGTGGTGTGTGGCTGTGTGGGGTGGGGTGGGGTGGTGTGTGGTGTGGTGTGTGGCTGTGTGGGGTGGGGTGGGTGGTGTGTGGTGTGGTGTGTGGCTGTGTGGGGTGGGGTGGGTGGTGTGTGGTGTTGTGTGTGGCTGTGTGGGGTGGGGTGGGGTGGTGTGTGGTGTGGTGTGTGGCTGTGTGGGGTGGGGTGGGGCGTAGTGTGGTGTGGTGTGTGGCTGTGTGGGGTGGGGTGGGGTGGTGTGTGGTGTGGTGTGTGGCTGTGTGGGGTGGGGTGGGGTGGTGTGTGGTGTGGTGTGTGGCTGTGTGGGGTGGGGTGGGGTGGTGTGTGGTGTGGTGTGGTGGGGTGGGGTGGGGTGGGGTGTGATGGTGTGGGGTGGGGTGGGGTGGTGTGGTGTGGGGTGTGGGGTGGGGTGGGGTGGGGTGGGGTGTTGTGTGGGGTGGGGTGGGGTGATGTGGGATGGTGTGGGGTGGGGTGGGGTGGTGTGGTGTGGGGTGGTGTGGGGTGTGATGGTGTGGGGTGGGGTGATGTGGGATGGTGTGGGGTGGGGTGAGGTGGTGTGGTGTGGGGTGGTGTGGGGTGTGATGGTGTGGGGTGGGGTGGGGTGGGGTGGTGTGGGGTGGGGTGGGGTGGGGTGGTGTGGGGTGGGGTGGGGTGGGGTGGTGTGGTGTGGGGTGGTGTGGTGTGGGGTGTGATGGTGTGGGGTGGGGTGGGGTGGGGTGGGGTGGGGTGGGTTGGGGTGGGGTGGTGTGGTGTGGGGTGGTGTGGGGTGTGATGGTGTGGGGTGTGGGGTGGGGTGGTGTGGGGTGGTGTGGGGTGTGGGGTGGGGTGGGGTGGGGTGGTGTGGGGTGGGGTGGGATGGTGTGGGGTGTGGGGTGGGGTGGTGTGGGGTGGGGTGGGGTGTGGTGGGGGGGTGTGGGGTGGGGTGGGGTGGGGTGGGGTGGTGTGGTGTGGGGTGGGGTGGGATGGTGTGGGGTGGGGTGGGGTGGGATGGGGTGGGGTGGGGTGGGATGGTGTGGTGTGGGGTGGGGTGGTGTGGGGTGGGGTGGGGTGGGGTGGGGTGGTGTGGGGTGGGGTGGTGTGGGGTGGGGTGGGGTGTGATGGGGTGGGGTGGGGTGGGGTGGGGTGGGGTGGTGTGTTGTGGTGTGTGGGGTTGGGTGGTGTGGTGTGGTGTGGGGTGGGGTGTGTTGGGTGGGGTGGGGTGGTGTGGGGTGGGGTGGGGTGTGATGGGGTGGGGTGGGGTGGGGTGGGGTGTGTTGGGTGGGGTGGGTTGGGGTGGGGTGGGGCGTAGTGTGGTGTGGTGTGTGGCTGTGTGGGGTGGGGTGGGTGGTGTGTGGTGTGGTGTGTGGCTGTGTGGGGTGGGGTGGGTGGTGTGTGGTGTGGTGTGTGGCTGTGTGGGGTGGGGTGGGGTGGTGTGTGGTGTGGTGTGTGGCTGTGTGGGGTGGGGTGGGTGGTGTGTGGTGTGGTGTGTGGCTGTGTGGGGTGGGGTGGGGCATAGTGTGGTGTGGTGTGTGGCTGTGTGGGGTGGGGTGGGGTGGTGTGTGGTGTGGTGTGTGG